>NW_026890385.1:110000-182815 GCF_963514075.1 Conger conger
CCCACCCTAACCCTAACCCCACTCCCACTCCGACCCCTGACCTGAACCCTGCACCCACTCCCACCCCCCCACCCCACGCCACTGGAGTCGGAGTAGCGGAGGAAATCTTCTACCCGACCAGACACCCCCGAACAACGCGGAAGGTCCAGGAATGGACCATCAGAACCAGCAAACCGAACATAATCCTAGGGGACTCCAACCTCTCCAGGATCCAGTCCCACTCCAGGGGAGACCTACAAATTGACAGCTACCCCGGAGCAACATTTTATCATATCGCAGGACTCCTGGAGAAAACCCAAGTGAATCCCAGAGTACAGAGAGTCATCCTGTCCACTGGGATTAACAACAAGGACCAGCACCCTAAAAAAACAGCAATAAAACAGCTGCAGACCATGCTGAGGATGACAAAAAACACCTTCCCGGCAGCAGAAATTTGGATCCCGTTAATTAATTATTCCCAAAACCTGGAACCCCGCCAGAAATCCAATTTGGAGGAGATCAATAATCACATTCTCCGAAACATGCCACATGTTCCCAAGCTTCCGGAGGAGGACTTCCGCACTACACGGGACGACATCCACTGGACAGAGAGAACAGCTGGCAAGATGTTGGAACACTGGCTAAAACATTTAAACTGAGAATCCCCACAAACCCAAACACAAACAGGGAGGGGAATAAGAACATTATACTGCTGGCACAAAACTTTTCACCCACACCAAATCAAATTAGTTTACTGGACAAAGGCCTATCATTCGTACCGACGGCAAACATTAGAAAAAAACAAAAAGAAACCCTCAGAGGAGAAGCTCAGGAGTTTCACAGAAAGCTGAAACTAGCTGTCTTTTTTGAGGGATCAGAAAACACAAACAGAACACCCTTTATGGCCCGATCCAACTGGGAACCCAGGGAGAGCCAAATCCCGGGTACAATCACACAACTCATAAAAGACAACAACACCCTGATCAAGGCACTTAACCCCCAAACCCATAAAGACAAAAACAACCTCAGCAGAGGAGAGAGCCAAGCACTACATCAGCTGGCAAACAATAAACAAATTGTCATCAAACCAGCTGACAAGGGGAGTGCCATAGTAATCATGGACAGAACACAGTACATCCAAGAAGCACACAGACAATTAAACAACACTACACACTATAAAAAATTAATTCGACCCATATATCTAGACACAGCACAAGAAATATATGACATTATACAGACACTATTAGAAAACAATTACATCACAAAAAAACAAAGTTTTTACCTAAGGGGGGAGGAAAATCCTAGACCAAGGGTTTTTTACCTCCTCCCCAAAATACACAAACAGCCTCAGTCCTGGAGTGTACCATATGAGATCCCGGCAGGGAGACCTATTGTTTCAGACTGCAACAGCGAATCCTACAGGATCGCAGAATACATAGACCATTTCCTCACTCCACTGTCAACTAAACACAACAGCTACATAAAAGACACATACGACTTCATACGCATAGTTAAAAACACTAAAATAACACAGGACACCATTTTATTCACAATTGACATAGATAGTCTCTACACAAACATAAACACTGCAGCAGGGCTAACAGCTGTAAAACTCTGGATGGAGAAATACCCGGACGACAGCCGCCCGGATACATCTCTCCTACAACTGTTAGAAATCAACCTGACAAAAAATGATTTTGAATTCAACAAAGAATTCTTTTTACAAATCAGCGGCACAGCGATGGGTAAGAAATTTGCACCGGCCTACGCTAACATTTACATGGCACACTGGGAGGAGACTGTTTTTCCAAAATGCCCCAAATTACCCACCAATTATTTTAGATACTTAGATGACATATGGGGAACATGGACACACAGTTTAGAGGACTTCAAACACTTTATACAAATCCTCAACACACACCATAGAATGATAACAGTTAAATACATCACGCATAACCAACAAATAGATTTCTTGGACACTACCACATACAAGGGACCCTCTTTTTCCCAAACACACACCTTAGACACTAAAGTTTTCTTTAAAGAGACTGACACACACACACTTTTACATAAAAACAGTCTCCACCCTAAACACACTTTCAAGGGCCTGATCAAATCACAATTGCTCAGGTTCAACAGGATTTGCACACAGGTAATAGATTTTGAAGAGGCTACCCAGACCCTCTTCAATGCATTAAAACCAAGGGGGTATTCCAGATCTTTCCTTAGACAGGTCCGGAAAACTTTCTTGACCACCAGACAACAAGACACGCGCAAAATCATTCCGCTAATCACCACCTACTCAGCATTTAGCCTAGCTGCAAACAGAAAAATTAAATTAAATCTAACCCGCACTCTACAGAACACAAACATTATCCAGGACTATAAAATTATCTCAGCATATAAAAGAAATAAAAATCTTAAAGATCATCTGGTAAGCAGCAAACTACCAGAAATTAATACTTTACCGACACAGGGCCCAATATTTTACAAACAAGCCACTACAGTCAGAAACACCACTACCAACACAACCTACATAATAAAACAAACACTAAATAAAAACACTAAAAACTGCATATATGCCATTAAGTGCAAACAATGTGGTATAATATATGTAGGAGAAACAGGGAACACAATTAAATGTAGACTAGCACAACATATATACAACATTAGAAATCACAGAGAGACAGACACACACCTGGTGGCTCATTTCCTTCACCATGGACTTGAGGCACTAGAAATATCGGGCCTTCAAATGAACAATAATTGGACACCGGAGGAGAGACGCAGGTTTGAGAAACACTGGATTCTCAAACTTAGCACTCTATTTCCAAGAGGACTAAATCAACGCACATAGAGCACCGACACAAGAGGGACCAAATTCTTCCTACTTAAAGGCTTCAGTACCCTGAATGGCCAGTGCAAACTTTTATTTCCCAAGAGGCCCTAACATGGGACAACTTGGGAAATAAAGATTTCTTACTTACCTAACCCTAACCCTAACCCTAACCCTATTTATGGCCCTAACCCTAACCCTTATCCTAACCCTAACCCTACCATTAGCCGCAACTCCGGCCTTGACCCCGACTCTGAGCTGAACCCTAGACCTAGCCCTAAATCCAACCCTGGGCTGGGCAGTGCTGGTGGAATGCCTAGAAGGGGCTTTGGACAGAGGATCTAAGCCTTAGTGCACAGGGTGGGATTACAGGAGGTGAATAGGGGAGAGGAGAACAGTGCTGCTTTTTTGAGGCCTTTGACCATTCTGCCAGGGGAGACCAATTCTATTCCATGCCCACTTGGGGAGAATAGTGGTCTTAGGGTTGTGGACACTACAATCTTTGAAAACAGGCCCCCCCTGACGAATGTGGCAATAGAGGTTGCGGATTCCATTTCTGCTTCCCCTCTAGAGGACAGTGGTGTGGTGGGGGAACCACTTGACGGAGCCTTACCTGGACAAGATTTGGGGGTAAATGGCTTGGGGGAAGTATCTACTGATGTGGGCAATGTTCCATCGGGCCTTTCACTAAATGGAGGGGGCCCTTTGTGGGATGTGACTCCTCCCCTCTTACAGAGGCCTACCCGCCATACAAATACACAACAAAAAATCAAGGAGTGGTCCCTGGAGGTGGTTAAACCAGTGATTTTATTGGGGGATTCTAATCTATCTAGGATTCCCCAGTACAACTATCCATCAGTGCAGATAGACAGCTTCCCTGGGGCCCAATTACATCACATTAAGGGAATCCTGGAGAAGTTGGGCCCTTGCACTGATGTTCAGAAGGTGGTTCTCTCAGTAGGTTTAAATAACTGCTTGAGAGGGAACCTCATCACTACGATAAAAAAACAATTTCAGCAACTTTTTGCAGTGGTAGGAAGGATTTTTCCACGGGCGCAGATTTTTGTACCTACAATACAGTTCTCCACACAGCTCTCATTACAGGCACAGGCCTTAATAAAACAAACTAATGTTTTTATTCCTACAACTGGAGACTCAGAGTAAGATTCGGGGGATCGTGACAGAACTGTATAACAATAAATACATTTCTTCCAAACAGAGATTTTATCTGTTTGGTTCAGATCCACCACGTCCACGGAAATTCTACCTCCTTCCTAAGATTCACAAAGATCCTAGGACATGGACTGTTCCCTATGAGATCCCCTCGGGTCGACCAATTGTTTCCGACTGTGGCAGCGAGTCATGCAGAGTCGCAGAATATATTGATTTCTTTTTGAATCCCCTGTCTCAGAAACATTCTAGCTATGTGAAGGACACATATGAATTTGTTAATAAAATTAAAACCATAGATGTCCCACCTGGAGCGATGCTGTTTTCAATTGACATAGACTCTCTGTATACCAATATAGATACGCAATTAGGCTTAAAAGCAGTGAGACAGGCCTTTATAAAATATCCGGACCCTACTAGACCAGATGAAGCCCTTATTTCTCTCTTGGAGCTGGGTTTGACACAAAATGACTTTGAATTTGACTCCAGGTATTATCTCCAGGTACATGGGACGGCGATGGGAAAGAAGTTTGCCCCAGCATATGCCAATATTTATATGGCGGACTGGGAGCGGACGGTCTTTCCCAAATGCCGTAAGGTCCCATTATTGTACATCCGGTACCTGGATGATATCTTTGGGGTCTGGTGTTATTCGGAGTCAGATTTTGAACAGTTTATTAGCGTCATGAATGGACATCATGATTCGATCACGGTTAAGTATAACTTACAAGCTGAAAAAATTGAGTTTTTGGATACTGAAGTTTTTATTATGAGGGGGGAAGATGGGAAAGGAAGTCTGGGTACAAGAGTCTACTTTAAACCAACTGACACCCATGCCCTGTTGCATAAAACAAGCTATCATCCTAAACATACTTACAAAGGGATTGTCAAATCCCAGTTGATAAGGTTTAATAGGATATGTACAAAGCAGGAGGATGTCGAGTTGGCAACAGCAGTACTTTTTAAAGCTCTCAGACCAAGGGGTTACAGCAGGAGTTTTCTTCGTTCTATTAAAACTGAAGTACAACAGGTACAAAGATCTGAAAGGACGAATCGGAACAAAATCATTCCCTTTGTTTCTACCTTTTCCTCAACCTCATTCAAATTGAACTCTATCGTTAAAACTCATTTTCAGAGATTGCAGGACGCTATTGAGCCTTTGTCAAATTTGAAAATTATATCAGCTTTTAAAAGGAATAAAAACCTAAAAGATTTGTTGGTTCATGCTTCTTTGGTCAGTGAGAGACAACAGAATGCACATTTTAGATCGATCAAGTTTTTAATGAATAAACATACAAATCTGAGTGCTCCAGTTTGGCAAAGTTTCCAACTGGATTCATCAAATTTAGTTTATGTAATTGAGTGCAGAGTTTGCAACAAACTGTATATTGGACAGACAAAGAACAAACTATTGCAACGCTTGAAACAGCACATATATTACATTGATCAAGCACATATATTACATTGATCAATCAGATAAATTAACAGAACTTTATGTGCATTTTCGGACACATGGTAGAAATAATCGGACTATCTCAGGACTAGAGTCTGGGGTGGGATGGTCCAGAAGTCAGAGATTTGCCACAGAAAGACGTTGGATAAGAAAATTGAAGACAGTTTTACCCAATGGTCTAAATGAATCGGAATAATGATTTTGGACCTGGGATCATAGGGGATGGGTATATAATACATTTTTTAAAAGGACCTTGAGGTGGGGAGTATATGTTTGTGCCTATATGTGGTTAGGGTTAGGGTTAGGGGGTTAGGGTTAGGGTTAGGGTTAGGGTTAGGATTAGGGGGTTAGGGTTAGGGGTTAGGGTTAGGTAAGTAAGAAATCTTTATTTCCCAAGTTGTCCCATATTAGGGCCTCTTGGGAAATAAAAGTTTGCACTGGCCATTCAGGGTACTGAAGCCTTTAAGTAGGAAGAATTTGGTCCCTCTTGTGTCGGTGCTCTATGTGCGTTGATTTAGTCCTCTTGGAAATAGAGTGCTAAGTTTGAGAATCCAGTGTTTCTCAAACCTGCGTCTCTCCTCCGGTGTCCAATTATTGTTCATTTGAAGGCCCGATATTTCTAGTGCCTCAAGTCCATGGTGAAGGAAATGAGCCACCAGGTGTGTGTCTGTCTCTCTGTGATTTCTAATGTTGTATATATGTTGTGCTAGTCTACATTTAATTGTGTTCCCCGTTTCTCCTACATATATTATACCACATTGTTTGCACTTAATGGCATATATGCAGTTTTTAGTGTTTTTATTTAGTGTTTGTTTTATTATGTAGGTTGTGTTGGTAGTGGTGTTTCTGCCTGTAGTGGCTTGTTTGTAAAATATTGGGCCCTGTGTCGGTAAAGTATTAATTTCTGGTAGTTTGCTGCTTACCAGATGATCTTTAAGATTTTTATTTCTTTTATATGCTGAGATAATTTTATAGTCCTGGATAATGTTTGTGTTCTGTAGAGTGCGGGTTAGATTTAATTTAATTTTTCTGTTTGCAGCTAGGCTAAATGCTGAGTAGGTGGTGATTAGCGGAATGATTTTGCGCGTGTCTTGTTGTCTGGTGGTCAAGAAAGTTTTCCGGACCTGTCTAAGGAAAGATCTGGAATACCCCCTTGGTTTTAATGCATTGAAGAGGGTCTGGGTAGCCTCTTCAAAATCTATTACCTGTGTGCAAATCCTGTTGAACCTGAGCAATTGTGATTTGATCAGGCCCTTGAAAGTGTGTTTAGGGTGGAGACTGTTTTTATGTAAAAGTGTGTGTGTGTCAGTCTCTTTAAAGAAAACTTTAGTGTCTAAAGTGTGTGTTTGGGAAAAAGTTGTCCCTTGTATGTGGTAGAGTCACTGTTATCATTCTATGGTGTGTGTTGAGGATTTGTATAAAGTGTTTGAAGTCCTCTAAACTGTGTGTCCATGTTCCCCATATGTCATCTAAGTATCTAAAATAATTGGTGGGTAATTTGGGGCATTTTTGAAAAACAGTCTCCTCCCAGTGTGCCATGTAAATGTTCGCGTAGGCCGGTGCAAATTTCTTACCCATCGCTGTGCCGCTGATTTGTAAAAAGAATTCTTTGTTGAATTCAAAATCATTTTTTGTCAGGTTGATTTCTAACAGTTGTAGGAGAGATGTATCCGGGCGGCTGTCGTCCGGGTATTTCTCCATCCAGAGTTTTACAGCTGTTAGTCTCTACACAAACAAACACTGCAGCAGGGCTATGTCAATTGTGAATAAAATGGTGTCCTGTGTTATTTTAGTGTTTTTAACTATGCGTATGAAGTCGTATGTGTCTTTTATGTAACTGTTGTGCTTAGTTGACAGTGGAGTGAGGAAATGGTCTATGTATTCTGCGATCCTGTAGGATTCGCTGTTGCAGTCTGAAACAATAGGTATCCCTGCCGGCATCTCATATGGTACACTCCAGGACTGAGGCTGTTTGTGTATTTTGGGGAGGAGGTAAAAAACCCTTGGTCTAGGATTTTCCTCCCCCCTTAGGTAAAAATGTATTGAAAGGGTGGGAACATGTATGAATTTTAATTATTATTCATTTTTGGCTATTTTATAGCACTTATTTTTAGCACTTGGGTAAGTATATAATTGATGCCCCCCTCAGACTAAAATAAAAATAAAAATTTTGTTAGTTTGATAGAGGCCTTTTTAAGATTCCCCCTCGTTTGGTTTTTAGGGACCATGCCCTAGTCCTGAGGCCTAATCGTTCTCCAATTCTACTAATAGGATATGGGTTTCTGGTGGATCTCATTTACGTTGAGAAGGAATAAGCATATGATGGAAATTTGTGTGCCCATGCTCTCTGTTGACCTTTGTGGTCTTCAGAAAATCTTCCCCTGACCTAACCCCTAACCCTAACCCTAACCCTAACCCCAAACCCTAACCCTAACCCTAACCCTAACCCGAACCCTAACCCTAACCCAGCAAAGCAACGTCGGGCCTGGTTAGTACTTGGATGGGAGACCGCCTGGGAATACCAGGTGCTGAGCATTTTACCAGCGAAATCAATGTAAATTATCGTATTTTGGACATTGTTTGAAATAACGAACTTACTAGAATTTATTCATGAGAGCTCTCGCTGACTGCCGGGTCTTCGCTTACGGCCACACCGCGAGAACGCCAGATCTCGTGAGACCGGAAGTGATTGGAAACGCGTGAAGCTGCGAATTGTTTGGTCAGCTGCATTTGTTTTTGCGGAAAAAGTTTGGAAATCGCAAAAGTTTCAATAAATACGTAGTGCATACGGTTGGCTCGCTCTCCCCCGACAGCTCTGCTGTTTGGGGGAACAAAAACGAAGAAAATGGAGATGGAAAAATCAAAGACGGCAGCAAGAAAAGATACGAACACGAAGGAAGGAAAGACGGAGACACCGGTGAGAATATTTGACAAAGCTCTTACCTTGAGTGTTGAAATAGAAGGAGAAGAGATGATATCCATGATGGAATTATTAAGAGCAACGAGAGACGTATGTGGGAACGTGATCGGTTGTCGTTTTAAAGCGGCGAAAAAGTATGAAATAACGATGAATAATGTGAAAGGGAAAGAAAGGCTGATGGACGGTTTTAAAATAAACTGTAGAATCATGGCCAGGGAGATAGTCAACGATGAGCTGATGGTCTCCTTCCTAAATCTGCCCACATACATCGAAGATAAAGAAATCGTAAATAAATTAACCGAATGGGGAGTAAGGGCGCTCTCGCCGATTAAGAGAAGGATGTGGCCGGGAACGGATATCGCGGACGGCACAAGATTTCTCAGAGTGAAATTCAATGAGTCGGTAAAATCACTGCCGTACTCAACAAAGTTTGAGACCATGGAAGGGCTACAGTTCTTCCGAGTAATACACGACAGGCAGCTAAAGGTGTGCAGGCTATGTGTGCAGCCGGGTCACATACTGAGAGAATGTCCGGATTTTAAATGCTTCAAATGTGGAAGACAGGGACACTATGCACGGGAGTGCATAAACCAATGTGAAACTTGCTTTGGGAAAAAAAGTGAATGCGGGTGCGCGGAAAGAGGAAGAAAATGAGGAAGACTCCTCTCAGATCGAGGGGGAGATGGAGAAGGAGGAGGAAGGAGAGACTGCTGTCGTGGAGAGAGAAGTGGGAGAACGAAGGGTCCGAGAGTCTGTACGGGAGAGGAGTGGAGGGCTGCAAGAGACCGCTGTGCGTCAGAGGAGTGGAGGGCTGCAAGAGACCGAGACACGCGGAAAGACGGCGAGAGCGGCTCCTTCGGTGGGGAAAAAAGAAGAGAGAGGCAGTGGAAGGGGAAAAGGAGAAAGAAAACGAAGAGAAGAAGGAAATAACGGACGACGCAATGCCGGAGAGCCAGGACATGGACAGCCTGACAGACACGGACGAGGAGGCGAGAGTTTTAACGGCGCAGATTCTGGTTGCGAGGAAAAGAGGACTGGACACGACTGGGAAACACGGGAAAGGACGAGACAAGGGGGGAAAGGTAAAGAACAAAGCTTTTCAATTATAGATGTTATTTCATGAACTGTCTTGTAACAATGGTTAAAATAACATCACTAAATGTTAACGGCGTAAGGAATATGACAAAGTTTGAGCAAACAATAACTGTCTGTAACTCTGAGATAATGTGTTTACAAGAAACGAATTGGGATGACAGCAAAGTGGATGAAATGGGGAAAAGATGGGACGGAATGATTTTTGCAAACAATGGTAGCGAACGGTCGTGTGGGGTTGCTATCCTAATAAAAAATGGCTATGTGCGAAACATCAAAAAAACATATAATGATACGAGCAGGCGGGTTATCATAATTGACTTTGAATACCTAGATAAAGTGTACAAACTGATTAATATATATGCACCAAATATAGAGGCAGATCAAAGAGAATTTTTTAAACAATTAAAACCTCTATGTATAGGAAACTGTATTGTAATTGGGGATTTTAATGTGTGGTGTAGTAGGCTGGATGCTTCGCGATGTGCCAATTTTAAATGGGACACGTCACGAAGAGAATTATATAGCATTATGACAGATAATAGACTGATGGATGTGTGGAGATTAGAAAACCCAGCGAAAAAAGTTTTCGAGAAGGCAGGTGGTGATGGGTGAATTAAAACAAAGCAGGATTGACTTATGCCTGATAAAAGACAGCAGTGTAAATGATTTTAAAAACGCGCAATACGAATATACAACGATTAGCGATCACGCTGTGCTGTCATTAATGATAGGTGTAGGGCAAGAGAAACAAAGAGGAGGGACGTGGTGTCTAAATGTATGCCTGTTAAAAGAGAGAGGGTATAGAGAAATAATTGAGAAGTGCATTAGGGAAGAACTTGAAAATGACGTAAAAGGCATAGACATTGGCCTATGGTGGGAGGCCCTTGAGGCTAAAATTAAAAAAGTAAGTATAAGATATGCAAAGCATAGGAATTTTAAAGAAAAGATAAAGGAAAAGGAAATTAGAGAGAAAATACTAAAAGAGACAGAGAGGTCAGAGAATGAAAAGGACTATAGCATAGAGGAGTATGTAAAATTGAGGGCGGAGTTACAGACATACGAGGAGAGAAGGTGTATGGGGGCAATAATGAGAAGCAAGGTAAAGAATGTTATAGAAGGGGAGAAATGTACCTCCTTCTTCCTTGGTATGGAAAAAAAGCGGCAAACGAAAAACAGAATTGAAGAATTAGAAGATGAAAAAGGTGAGAAAGTTAATGATCTTGTAGGTGTCCTAGAGATAGTTGAGGCCTTTTACAAAAACCTTTTTAAAAAAACGGGCAGTGACAAGGAGAGTAGGGAGAGAGTATTAGAGAAGGTAAGAATGAGAATATCTGAGGGAGAGAGGGAGATTTGTGACAAAACAATCGAATTAGACGAAATTAAAACGGCAATAATGAGTACCCAAGCCCGTAAAAGCCCGGGACTAGATGGTTTGCCTAATGATTTCTATAAAATATTTGTCGATATCTTAGCGCCAATTTTATTGGAAATATTTAGGTATATGGAGGAAAAGAATGTGGTCCCGGAGTCAATGGCAACGGGAGTCATCACTCTAATTTATAAAAACCAAGGAAGCAGGCATAGGCTGGAAAATTACCGGCCTATAAACCTGCTGAATAGTGACTATAAAATAGTGGCAAAGGTATTGGCGAATAGGTTAAAAGGGGTGCGGGGGAGCATAATTGCCCCAACACAAACATACAGTGTCCCAGAAAGAGACATAGCAGATATCAGCTGTTCAATAAGGGATGTGGTGAAACATATGAATACAAAAAACAATGAAGGTGGCATTGTATTGGCAGTAGATCTGAACAAGGCCTTTGACAGAGTGGAACATGAATATTTGATAGAAACAATGAGAAAATACGGATTTGGGAAAAGAATGGTGGCGTAGATAGAGCTTTTATATAAAAATGCTAAGAGTTGTGTCAAATGTGACGGAGTTTTAACAGAAATCTTTCCATTAGAAAGATCGGTAAGGCAAGGCTGTCCCCTGTCTGCTTTACTTTATTGTATCTCTGCAGAACCGCTGGCAGACCTGGTTAAAAGTGACGGAGGGATAAGAGGGGTAAGCATACCGGGAGGAGGCTGTAGCCTCGTTTATCAGTATGCGGATGACACTACCTTCACTGTGAAAGATGAAGATAGTGTCAAACGGATCATGGAACTGATGCATACTTATGGTAGAGCATCGGGGGCAAAAATAAATGTAAACAAATCCAAAATGATGTATGTAGGTAGAGTTGAAAGAAAGGGATGTGGAATAGATTTTAAAATTGCAAAAGATTTTATTAAGATCTTGGGCATAAATATAGGTAGCAACGAAAAGGAGGCTAGGGATTTGACTTGGACAGGGTGTGTGAATAAAATAAAGCAAACACTGAGCTTTTGGAAACAAAGGGGCCTACACCTAAAAGGGAAAGTAATTGTGTGTAATACATTGATGATATCAAAGTTGATATACGCATTAGGAGTACTAGACATGCCAGAATGGGTAACAAATGAAATAAACGGAATAATATCAAACTTTTTATGGGATGGGAAAGGGGTGAAAATTTCACACAAAACCCTAATGGCTGAACACAAAATGGGAGGACTAAGATTGATAGATCTGAAACTAAAGAAGAAAGCCATAAGAATAAAGACCATTCAAAAATACCTGTTTGGAACGGTAGATTATGGTTGGAAGAACTTTTTAAAAGATTTTCTAGACCAAAGTGGAGGTTGTAAGAACTATAGCTTACTCATGAGTTTTAAAAAAACACTAATGGAGAATATTCCCAATTTTTACAAGGAGGTGTTTGAAGCATGGGCGGGAATAATCAAAAAGGCAAATTACGGATGTGAAGAGGTGGATACGGTTTTAAATCACCCGGTTTTTCTGAACCAGAAAGTGATGAATGATGGCAATGTACTGTACAATAAGGCTTTTATTGATGCAGGTTTACATGTATGAAGTGAAACCAGGGTTTTTACCTGTACAGGCGATATTTGATACCGTACATGAGTATAACGAAGAAATAAGATTTGGAACTGTGAAAAATGTTTTTATGAAAATAAAAGAGAGTATACCCAGAGAGTGGGTAAAATTAATAAATGACGGGATTGGAAAAAGAAAAGAAGACTCGGTAAAGTTTCCTGAGTTGACTGTCGAAGGGAATACAATGAGAATGGAACTAAAAACGATGAAAGTTAAACATATATACAAAGTAATGACAGAGAATGAAATTAAAGAGCCAACGTCTGAAAAATTTTGGGGAGGAATATTTCCAGACTTAAACCATAAAGAAATGTGGGATAATTTGAATAATTTGTCAAATACAACGGAAGTGAATGTGAAAATAATGATTTTAAAATAAGACAGAGTATATACAAATATAGTTGTACATCAAATTGATAAGAACAATAAAAGGGAATGTGATGTATGCAATGAACAACCAGAAACTCTGTTGCATATGATGTTGGAATGTGAGGACCTGAAAAGCTTTTACTCTGAATTGAGAAAATGTTTGGTGAAAAATTGGGTGGAATTATGTATCGGACGCTTTGAATGGAGGAAACTGATTTTGTTTGGTGTGTGGAAAAAAAGGAAAAAGAAATGCAATATGAACCTGCTGAACTATGTACTGAGTCATGCAAGATATGCAATTGTTTCAAGAAGGAATATGGCGCATTTTGAAGGTAAAAAAATCAGCGCATGGGTCATTTTTGAATCAATGATGAAAAGAAACATAAGATTGATGTATGAATATGGACAAATTGATTTTGTTGAATGGTTTGTTGAAGGCAGCAACTTTGTGACGGTTACAAATGAAGGGAAAATACAATTTAATTTCTAAAGTATTATGGATTATGATTTATTAAAATTTTGGTTTGTAAATAGTTTTTTAGATAAACATCAGATATGAACTGCATATAATGGATATAATAGAAAAAATGAAGTATGTATGCTGTATATGACAAATGTGAAATGATTCTTTTTTTGTTTGTTTTGTCCTAAAAGTTTTTTTAAATGTAAAATGTAAATATGGAAAATAAAATTTTAATAAAAAAAGAACGCCCGATCTCGTCTCATCTCGGAAGCTAAGCAACGTCGGGCCTGGTTAGTACTTGGATGGGAGACCGCCTGGGAATACCAGTTGCTGTGAGCATTTTACCAGCGAAATCAATGTAAATTATCGTATTTTGGACATTGTTTGAAATAACGAACTTACTTACTTAAAAAATAATTATACGAAGTTAGTTTCTAGGCGTTTATTCGTGAGAGCTCTCGCTGACTGCCAGGTCTTCGCTTACGGCCACACCGCGAGAACGCCAGATCTCGTGAGACCGGAAGCGAATTGAGACGCGCGAAGCTGCGATTTGTTTTGGTCGGCTGCTTTGTTTTGTTTGCGTAAAATCGGAAAAAACACGAATCTAGCGATACATACAGAGTGTGTACAGTTGGCTCGCTCTCCCCCGACAGCTCTGCTGTTTGGGGGAAGAAAAACGAGGAAAATGGAGACGAACACAGAGGAAGGAAAGACGGAGGCGCCGGTAAGAATCTTACCTTGAGTGTGGAGATTGAAGGAGATGAAATGATTTCAATGATGGAATTACTGAGAGCGACGAAGGATGTGTGTGGAAACGTGATCGGTTGCCATTTTAAAGCGGCAAAGAAATATGAGATTACTATGAATAACGTAAAAGGGAAAGAAAGGCTGATGGACGGTTATAAAATTAAAAACTGCAGAATCATGGCTAGAGAAGTGGTCAATGACAAGCTGATGGTCTCCTTTCTTAACCTACCTATCAGGGTGGGGTTGGAGCGGAGGACCAAGTGCGACTAAATAAAACCCCTCCTAGATCCCAGGGGCAGTGTACAGGGATAAGTGGGACCAAAAAATGAGAATAACTCCCGTAACAGGGGGGAGAAACAAAAACAAACCCGAAGGCGATTCTTAATAGGGAAAACAGAAAAGGAGCCCAAAATGGCTGAAGAAAATAAAACGACCCTTTGAGAATAGGGCGAGTGTACCGACCAGTAACTGTGCCGAAAAAACGAGCACAGAGAGTGCCTGGGCAATGAAATAAAAATACAACCTAGCCAAAAACAGCGTAGGCTAAACAAAAACCATGAGGCGCAGCTCAGGAATAAACACAAACCAAAATACATTTACCGGGGACAACGTCCCTCTACCGCCGGCTCACACGAGCCCAAAATAATTTCAATCAGTGAACACACACCTGCACAGTACCTGACTCAAACCTCGAGTGTACCGTGTGCATTTACCGGCTTGGTGTTAGAGCGAACAGTAACACAAAAGCACTGAGGCTCATACAAACTGGCCTTAAATACACAGCTGGGAGGCCATTCCCCTAATGCAAATGAGGAACAGGTGATAACAATGATCCCAGGCCCTCTAGCGGTCACCACGGGAATAACCTCCCACCATGACAGGACCCCCCCACTAAGGAGCGGCCCCAGACGCTCCCTCAGCCCCCTGCCTGTGGAACTCCCGAATCAGTTCCGGGTCCAAAATGTCCCTAGAGGAGACCCAACAGCGCTCCTCAGGCCCGATACCCTCCCAGTCAATGAGGTACTGCCTGCCTCTGCGGCGCTCTGCCAAAATGCGGCGCACGGTGTAGACTGGGCCCCCGTCGATCAGCCGTGGAGGTGGTGGAGGAACCTCCGCCGGGGCCAGCACACTAGTACACACCGGTTTGAGGCGAGAGACATGGAAGGTGGGGTGGATCTTCATGGACCTGGGTAACTAGAGGCGCACCGTGACCGGGTTGATTTTCCGAATGATCTTAAAAGGCCCTACGTAGCGAGGAGCGAGCTTACGTGATTCGACCCGCAATGGCAAATCACGTGTGGACAACCATACCCGCTGCCCTACCCTGTAGGATGGTGCCGCCCGACGACGCCTATCGGCCAGCCTTTTCTGGGTGGCGGTGGCCCGTAAGAGCGCGGCTCGCACCTTACTCCAGGTGGCCCGACACCGTCGTACAAAAGCCTCCGCAGAAGGCACTTCAGCCCCCCGCTCCAGTTCCGGGAACAGCGGTGGAGCGTACCCAAATTGTGCCTCAAAAGGCGAGAGACCCGTGGAGGCATTGCATAGAGTGTTATACGCGTATTCGGCCCACGTGAGCGGTCGACTCCAGGATGTGGGGTTGGTCGCGGCCAGACACCGGAGCGTGTTCTCCAGAGTCTGGTTGGTACGTTCTGTCTGCTCGTTGGTCTCCGGGTGAAAACCTGACGAGAGACTCGCCGAGGCGCCTACCAGGGAGCAGAACGCACGCCAGAAACGGGAAGCAAACTGCGGTCCGCGGTCAGACACCACATCCTGGGGAAGGCCGTGTATCCTAAACACGTGGTCGACTATTAGCCGCGCAGTTTCTGCTGCCGACGGTAACTTGGGCAGCGCCACAAAATGCGCTGCCTTAGAGAAGCGATCAACCACCACCAGAATGACCGTCAGGACAGGCAGCCACAAACTCCCGGACGTCCTTCTCCATACCGGGCCACCAGAACCGTCGGGACAAAAAGTATTTTGTGCGGTGCACCCCTGGGTGACCCGCCAGCTGAGAGGCATGTCCCCACTGTAGCACCTGAGACCGAACTCTAGCGGGCACAAAGAGACAGTGAGACGGCCCCCCCCCGGGTCTGGCTCATGGCGCAGCGCTTTCTGCACCGCCGACTCAATATCCCAACTGACAGGCGCCACGATCTGTGCTTTGGCAATAATGGGCTCCAGAGTGTGCTCCCTGTCCGATTTGTCAAAGGCTCGTGAAAGGGCGTCAGGTTTTACATTCTTGGAACCTGGCCGGTAACGAAAAACGGGCAAAGAACAACGCCCAGCGCGCCTGGCGCGAATTGAGTGTCTTTGCAGTCTGGATGTATTCCAGGTTTTTGTGATCTGTCCACACAGTAAAAGGATGTTACGCCCCTTCCAGCCAAAGATGCCACTCCTCTAAGGCTAATTTTACAGCCAATAATTCCTTGTCCCCAACGTCGTAATTCCTCTCGGCCTGGGACAGCGACCGGGAGAAATACGCGCAGGGATAAACCTTTTGGTCGCTTGGTGACCGCTGTGAGAGAATGGCCCCCACCCCCAGCTCAGAAGCGTCTACTTCAACAATGAAGGGCAGTGACGGGTTAGGTGTTATAAGTATAGGTTCCGAGCAGAACCTCCTTTTCAATTCCACAAACGCTGCCTCTGCCCGCGGAGTCCACACAAATCGCACCGTTGCACTCTTCTTAGTGAGCACGGTAATGGGGGCGACCACAGTACTAAAATTACGAATGAAACGCCGGTAAAAATTTGCGAACCCCAGCAACCTCTGCACCTGCTTAACAGACTCCGGCGTTGGCCAGTTTTTTACGGCGTCGATTTTCTGCGGGTCCATCTCCGTTTTACCGGCCGACACAATGAACCCCAGGAAAGAAACGGAATTTGCGTGAAAAACGCACTTCTCCGCCTTCACAAACAGTCGAGCCTCTAACGAGCGTGTCAAGACCAGTTTTACATGACGAATGTGCTCAGAGAGTGGCAGAGAAGATCAGAATATCGTCTAGATAGACGAATACAAACTTCTCTAGCATCTCCCTGAGCACATCGTTGACAAACGCCTGGAATGCCACGGGGGCGTTGGTGAGGCCAAACGGCATCACTAAGTATTCGTAGTGTCCCGAATGAGTATTAAACGCAGTTTTCCACTCATCACCCTCCTTTATACGCACTAAGTTGTACGCATTCCTGAGGTCCAGCTTCGTGAATACCGACGCCGTTTGTAGGCGCTCAAATGCTGAGTTCATAAGTGGCAGGGGATATCTATGTTTTATTGTGATAGCATTTAGCCCTCGATAGTCAATGCAGGGCCTTAAGCTCCCGTCTTTCTTTTTAACAAAAAAAAACCCTGCTCCCGCTGGTGACGAGGATGGTCTTATAAACCCGCTGGCTAAAGCCTCATGAATGTACTCCTTCATGGCTCTGCTTTCTGGCACAGACAGAGAATAAAGTGAACCACGAGGTGGTACTGTCCCCGGATACAGGTCGATCGCACAGTCGTACGACCGGTGTGGAGGTAGTGTGGTCGCCCTCGGTTTGCTGAATACCTCAGATAACCTGTTATATTCCCTTGGGACGTTATTGGGCAATGGGAACTCAATAGCCCCTACCATTCGACTCTCACCCTCACTGCCTGTAGTCTGGAAAAGGCTCTGTGTCCCAGTCAATTCCCTCACTGCCCTCCCATTCGTCAATAGGACGCTCCCAATCATAGACTGAGTCCCATTCTAGACTCCCCTCCTGCTCCACCGGGCCACTGGAATTAGGGCCCAGGGGCTCCCCAGCCTCCTCCTCGTCCAAATCGGACCCTACGTCAGTCTCTCTGGGAGGAGTCGAGGACGAATGCCTCTGATCAGAATGAGTGGTGCAGTGCGGACCCCACCGAGAGACCGGATTGCTCCGATTACCCCAGTTGATGGATGGCTGATGTTTTACGAGCCATACGTGCCCTAAGACTACCGGATAAGCTGGAGATTCAACCAGATAAAAATAAATCCGCTCCTGGTGGCCCCGAAACAGGATCCGCATAGTAACCCTCTCGGTCTTGTGGCGGACTACCCCGCTCCCCAAGGGGCGACCGTCGAGAGCCGTGATAGGCTGGGGCTGTGGCATAGACCGAACCGGCAATTTTTTTTGTTCAGCCCACTGACGGTCCATAAAATTATCCACCGCCCCTGAATCGATAAAAGCCTTAGCCTCCACCACGCCCCCTCTCCACGTCAATTCGACGGGCATAGTAGTGCGAAAGTTAAAACCCTCGGCCGGTCCCACTAGCGACTTCCGCTCCGCTAGTGGGACTACCCTTTTACTTTTAGGTCTGGACAGTTTTTAACTAAATGCCCTGTTCTTTTGCAAAAGTAGCACGGACCGAGGGGCCTCTTGGGCCGCGCCAGCATAGTCCCATCCAGCTGCATGGATTCCTCTACCTGGTGTGCCCCCGGTTTCTCCTCTGCCACAATACCTCTGCCCAGGCTAGGTAAAACCGGCCATTTTATCCCGCCTGATCTGCCGGCTCTCTCTCTCTCACGTTCCCGTACCCGGTTATCGATCCGGATAGCGGTAGATATTAGCGGGCCTAAATCCCTTGGTGGCTCTACCATGGCCAGTGCGTCCCTGACGGGGTCTGACAAGGCGCCTGTAAATAGTGTCATGAGAGGATCATCCGCCCACCCCGTCTCCCCTGCCAGAGCCTGAAACGCCACGGAGAATTCCGCAACACTCGGCGTTCCCTGCCTCATCCAAGTTAGGCGAGCCGCCGTCTCCTTGCCCGTGATATTGTGGTCGAAGACCCTGGTCATTTCTTGAATGAGGACTTGAGAGTTGTCCATTTTTGGGGATTGTGCCCTAATCAGCAGGTCTGCCCAGGCCAGAGCCTTATCGGTTAGAAGTGACAGAATAAACGCTACTCGAGCGTCTTCAGTGGAAAACCGTGAGGGCTGTGCTTTAAAAAATATCAGGCACTGGGATAAGAACCCCCTGCATTTACCCACCTCCCCCCCATACCGTAACGGCAACTGCAATTTGGGCTCCCTGACCACTGGTGTAATGGGTTAGTAAGAGGACACCGTCGGTTGAGGGAGAGTGGGTGGTTGGTGTTACGTTCCACGTATGTCTGTCTGTCTGTTTCCCCCCCCTTAAACTCTACAGATGAAGCCATCAACCATTTCCATTCGCTGTCCCTGCTGTCCATCATCATTGCCCTGGTCCCGCCTCCACCAATCACATCCCTCTGCTTACATAAACTGTGTTGGCTGCCCTATAGGGGGCGATGCTTGACTTGCCTATTCATTCACTTCATAACCCTGTTGTGTGCATGCGTGTTCCTCCGTTCTCCTACTCCTGTGAATGTGGTTGTCCGTGTGTAGGCCCTGGGGCAGGCAAGACAGAGGCCTCTATACACTGTTGCTGCACGTAGGGTGAACCATTGTTTAGACACCTTAGGAAAGGGGTGATTGCCACCTATGTACTTTTGATTATAGAGTAGAGATATATTATTTTGTTCAGAGAACAGTTAGTATGCATTTTGTTTTTAGCTCTCTTTGGTTTTGTTCATTTAATTGATTTGGCAACACCCAGGTCCCTTGGCCTCGTCTTTGTCTTGTGAGTTTTTGTTTGAAAACTTTAAATAGCACCGCCACTGTAAATTTTTGTAAATACACCTATTGCACCTCAAACCTGGTTTGTTCGATCATTTTTACTCCAATAGCGCTCAAATACATCCTCCCGGTCATTTTTATTTCATTATAATTTTGTTGCATACTCCCTCCTACCCCTGGACGCCTGGGAACGTAACAGTTGGGAGGAGTCAGGAGATAGTGCTAGTCCCTGTGTAGAGCGGAACTCGCTTGCTAAATGCCGAAAACTATCAGCGAGCTCCAGCAGCACATCCTGCTGCCTGCCTAACCTGGCCAGGATCTCATCCTGACGTTGGAATACCCGTGTTTGCTGCTCGGTGGTAGCAGCCTGCTGTGCATGCAGCACCTGCAGTGCCTGTTCCTGCCTACCTAAAGCAGCCTGCTGAGCGGCGACCACCGCTTCCAGCAGGGAATCTCCCACATTCATTCCTGTATAAGTCGCTGGTCTCTCCAGGGTGGCTTTTGTGTTCCATCAGGGTGGGGTTGGAGCGGAGGACCAAGTGCGACTAAATAAAACCCCTCCTAGATCCCAGGGGCAGTGTACAGGGATAAGTGGGACCAAAAAATGAGAATAACTCCCGTAACAGGGGGGAGAAACAAAAACAAACCCGAAGGCGATTCTTAATAGGGAAAACAGAAAAGGAGCCCAAAATGGCTGAAGAAAATAAAACGACCCTTTGAGAATAGGGCGAGTGTACCGACCAGTAACTGTGCCAAAAAAACGAGCACAGAGAGTGCCCAATCAGGGGCAATGAAATAAAAATACAACCTAGCCAAAAACAGCGTAGGCTAAACAAAAACCATGAGGCGCAGCTCAGGAACAAACACAAACCAAAATACATTTACCGGGGACAACGTCCCTCTACCGCCGGCTCACACGAGCCCAAAATAAAAGAAGAAAATAAACCCTTAGGGAAGGCGTCGGTAAAACCACACCAAACGCCTTCCTACCTTTTAGAAATAGTTTGTTAGGAAGTTTCAATCAGTGAACACACACCTGCACAGTACCTGACTCAAACCTCGAGTCTACCGTGTGCATTTACCGGCTTGGTGTTAGAGCGAACAGTAACACAAAAGCACTGAGGCTCATACAAACTGGACTTAAATACACAGCTGGGAGGCCATTCCCCTAATGCAAATGAGGAACAGGTGATAACAATGATCCCAGGCCCTCTAGCGGTCACCACAGGAATAACCTCCCACCATGACACTACCGACATACATCGAAGACAACCGAACAACTAACCGAATGGGGAGTAAGGGCGTTATCGCCGATTAAGAGAAGGATGTGGCCGGGAACGGATATCGCGGACGGTACAAGATTCCTCAGAGTGAAATTTAATGAGACGGTAAAGTCACTGCCGTACTCAACAAAGTTTGAAACTATGGAAGGGATACAGTTCTTCCGCGTAATACATGACAGGCAGCTAAAGGTGTGCAGGCTATGTGTGCAGCCTGGCCACATACTGAGAGAGTGTCCAGACTTTCGATGCTTTAAATGTGGGAAGCAGGGGCACTATGCACGGGAGTGCCTGGACTTGTGTCAAATGTGCTTAAGGAAAAAGAATGAATGCAGGTGCGCGGACAGAGAGGAGGAAAAAGAGGAAGATTCCTCTCAGATGGAAGGGGAGATGGAGGAGGAGGAAGGTGAGGCTGCCGTAGTGGAGAGGGAGAGCCATGATGGAGTGAGAGAACGCGGGGTCCGAGAGGCTGTGCGTCAGAGGAGTGGAGGGCTGCAAGAGACCGAGGCGCGTGCAAAGACGGCGAGAGCGGCTCCTGCTATGGAGAGGAAAGAGGCGAAAGAGACGGTGGATGGACAAAAGGAGAAAGAAAGTGGTGAGAAGGGAAAAACAACAGGCGACGAAATGCCGGAGAGCCAGGACATGGACAGCCTGACGGACACGGATGAAGAAACGAGAGTTCTGACGGCGCAGATTTTGGCTGCGAGGAAAAGGGGACTGGATATGACTGGGAAACACGGGAAAGGACGAGACAAGAGTGGAAAGGTAAAGAAGAAAACTTTCTGATTATAGAAAATTATTTTATGAACTGTCTTGCTACAATGATCAAAATAACATCTTTTAATGTAAACGGAATAAGGAACATGACGAAATTTGAGCAAACAATAACTGTCTGTAGTTCTGAAATCATATGTTTACAAGAAACTAATTGGGATCATAGCAAGATGGATGAAATGGGAAAAAGATGGGACGGAATGATTTTTGCGAGCAATGGTAGCGAACGGTCGTGTGGGGTTGCTATCCTAATAAAAAAGGGCTATGCGCGAAACATTAAAAAAACATATAATGATACGAGCGGGCGGGTTATCATAATTGATTTCGAATACCTAGGGAAAATGTATAAACTAGTTAATATATATGCACCAAATGTAGAGTCCGATAGGAGGGATTTTTTCAAACAAATGAAACCTCTATGTATTGGAAACTGCATCGTAATCAGGGATTTTAATGTATGGTGTAGTCGGCTGGACGCTTCGCGATGTGCCAATTTTAAATGGGACACGTCACGAAGAGAATTGTATAGTATGATGACGGATAACACTTATGGATGTGTGGAGAATAGAGAACCCAGCGAAAAAAGTTTTCGAGAAGGCAGGTGGTGATGGGTGAATTAAAGCAAAGTAGGATTGACTTATGCCTGATAAAAGACAGTATTGTAAATGATTTTAAAAATATGGAATATAAATTTACAACGATTAGTGATCATGCTGTACCGTCATTAATAATGTGTGCAGGGCAAGAGAAACAAAGAGGAGGGACGTGGTGTCTAAATGTGTGCCTGTTAAAAGAGAGAGGGTATAGAGAAATAATTGAGAAGTGCATTAGGGAGGAATATGAAAGTGAAGTAAAAGGCAGATATTGGGCTATGGTGGGAAGCCCTTAAGGTAAAAATAAAAAAAAGTGAGTATAAGGTATGCAAAACATAGGAATTTTAAAGAAAAGATAAAGGAAAAGGAAATTAGAGAGAAAATACTAAAAGAGACAGAGAGGTCAGAGAATGAAAAGGACTATAGCATAGAGGAGTATGTAAAATTGAGGGCGGGGTTACAGACATACGAGGAGAGAAGGTGTATGGGGGCAATAATGAGAAGCAAGGTAAAGAATGTTATAGAAGGGGAGAAATGTACCTCCTTCTTCCTTGGTATGGAAAAAAAGCGGCAAACGAAAAACAGAATTGAAGAATTAGAAGATGAAAAAGGTGAGAAAGTTAATGATCTTGTAGGTGTCCTAGAGATAGTTGAGGCCTTTTACAAAAACCTTTAAGAAAACGGGCAGTGACAAGGAGAGTAGGGAGAGAGTATTAGAGAAGGTAAGAATGAGAATATCTGAGGGAGAGAGGGAGATTTGTGACAAAACAATCGAATTAGACGAAATTAAAACGGCAATAATGAGTACCCAAGCCCGTAAAAGCCCGGGACTAGATGGTTTGCCTAATGATTTCTATAAAATATTTGTCGATATCTTAGCGCCAATTTTATTGGAAATATTTAGGTATATGGAGGAAAAGAATGTGGTCCCGGAGTCAATGGCAACGGGAGTCATCACTCTAATTTATAAAAACCAAGGAAGCAGGCATAGGCTGGAAAATTACCGACCTATAAGCCTGCTGAATAGTGACTATAAAATAGTGGCAAAGGTATTGGCGAATAGGTTAACCCTCTGGGGTCGGCATCGTCGCTGGCGACAAGGGCAAGATCAAATCAACTTTCTTTTCTATTTGGATGATTAAACTTTGTGAGATTTTACCATACATATGCAATGAACATATTGACATAAACCTTAGAATCTTGACTTCGTAATGAACCGATTGACACATAATATGAATCGTTTTAAAACGTTTGAAAATAGATGAATGAAACCACTGCCATTTCTTAATCTTTACTCATGAATATGCGAGTTTCGTTCGTGCGAATTCCGGCCCATTTCATTCACATTGAAACGAGGTGATAATTGCACTCCGGTTGGGGAGGGGCGATGCCATGTGCGAAAACGCCTACTGTAAAACACGATAAAATGACATACAGAAGCAGAGGCTATTTACTTCATTTGAGGTAAACATTTTTCATCACGGAACACGTTTCATTACGAAAAATGGCACGAATGACTGGACTTCAGGTTTTGCATGCCTTGTGGGAGAGCGGAGATGAAGAAGATGCGAACAACTCATCTGGTACCGACACTGAAGGGGACACCGACGAAGAGCGGTGCCATTTCGAACTGCGAAAGGATCCAGCTAAGGACCCTGCTGAGGATTAACTGCATGAGTAAGTGTATTTCTTACAATCATATTGGTAAATACGTGTGCTGTATTGCAACTTCTCTCTGTTCGTCTGAATATTCAGTAACGCGCATTCGTAAATTTCCACTCAAAATAATACCACTGCGTTTTTGTCTTAGACGTAGGGTACTCGGTAAGGAGGCCTCTTTGTTTGTAGGCTTTATGATGTAACTATGTTACGTTTCCAAACAATTTTGTTTTTATTTTATTTTCAGAGATGAAGATGCAGAAGTAGTAGTATTACACCACCAGCTGAGGAAGAACTGCATGAGTAAGTGCATTTCTTGCGTGTGTATTTCAAATGTGCTGTATTGCAACTTCTCTGTGTTCGTCTGAATATTCAGTAATGCGGGTTTGTAAAATCCAACACTCTTACCATTGCATCTCAAAACAGTACATACGTGATGCTAATTAAATTTCAGCTAATGTGGTTTCAGCATAATTTATAGCTTGTATCTTTACAGAGATGCTGATCGGGAAACACAGCCGAGTTCACCGCCAGCGAAAAAGCCACGCAGGCGTCGCAGCGGGCCTCCACCAAGCTCACAAGCTCCACCAGTGCTGTCATGGGAAACGGAGAATGTTGCTGATGTGGTTCCACCGGTGATGCGTTTCCATCCTACGCGGCCACCTGGAGTGCAACTGAGTCCGGCACACACGCACACTCCACTGGACTTGTTCAAATTATTTTTCTCTACAGATGCTGTCAAGACACTCTGCAACAACACGAACAAACATGCTGCCAAGGCAAAAGCAAAAGGGAGCAAGTACAAGTGGACTGACATTGGAGTAGAGGAATTCTACAAGTACATTGGACTATTATTTTACATGGGCATGATAAAGTTGAACCAAATCAGAGATTACTGGCGGAAGGAAAACATTTTTTCGATCACATTCCCAGTAACCATAATGTCAAGGGACAGATACAGGTCTATTTCCTGGAATGTACACATGAGTGATCCAGACAAGGACCAAGAAAATGACAGGAAGCGGGGAACACCACAGCAGGACAAGCTCTTCCGGGTCAAACCTCTCATGGAGACAATTCAGCAAGCCTGCCAAGCTTTCTATCATCCTCGCAGGAACCTTGCAGTGGATGAAAGCATGGTAGCAACTAAAGCAAACACAGGTATGCGACAGTATATGAAAGAAAAGCCAACAAAGTGGGGTTTCAAGTTGTTTGTGCTTTGCGACTCAAGCAATGGATATACTGTGGATTTTGCAGTGTACACAGGAAAGAACCACTTTTAGACAGGACAAGGGCTTTCATATAACACTAATGTCACTTGTGAATCGTAATTACTTGGGTTCTGGGTATAATGTGTATATGGACAATTTCTATACAAGCCCAAAGCTCTTCAGAGACTTGCACAAACAAAACTTTGGTGCTTGTGGGACATATAGGGACAACAGAAAGGACTGTCCACGCACTGCCTGTAATGTTCTGACTAAGAAGTCAAGAAGAGGAGCTCTGAGGTGGATAAGGGAGGGTCCTCTGGTGTTTGTGAAATGGATGGACACACGAGAGGTATCTGTCTGCTCCACAATCCATGCAGCCTTCACTGGGGACACAATTGAACGGAGGGTGAAGCAAGACGGTTTCTGGATTACCAAGAACTTTCCATGCCCCTCGCCTATCATCGATTATAATGCACACATGGGGGGTGTTGATCTGTCCGATCAACTGATACAGTATTACACAGCACAGCACAAAACCATGAGATGGTATCGGAAATTGTTTTTTCATTTTTTGGACATTGCTGCAACAAATGCATATATTCTGCACAGAGAACTGTCATCACTGGGACAGCAGGATGCAATGACACACAAGGCTTTTGTGGAGGAGCTCGCTGCACAGCTGTGTGGTGTCTCACAGTATGTACCAAAAAAACCTCAACCGGTCAATTGTGATCATGTGCCTGTGCCTACAGCCACACAGACTCTGGATGCCAGCAAGATGGCGTCGTATGGTCGCAAGATGTGCAGGATGGACACTGGGAAAAAACTGAGCACTCCTTGGAAGTGTAAAAGCTGTGATGTCCCCCTGTGCTTGCAGCTGAACAGGAACTGTTTTGAAAAATGGCACGCAAAACCTTGATGTCTTTGTGAATGGCATCTTCATTGCACTATTTTGCACTTCTGGTTAGATGCCAAACTGTATTTCATTGTGATAGGACTTGGGCAGTGACAATAAAGTTGAATCTAATCTAATCTAATGTAGTTTGTGTGGTGATTTAAATTCAATTTCCTGAATCAGAAAATGTATTTGTTTCTGTCTTCTAAATGGCTCACTGAGTATTGCTTTGTCTTAGAGGTAGGGAGGGGTCAGGCCAGGTGTGAAAAGCCTACTTACCTGGCAGGACCACATACCTCATAAATATTAATTGAACAAAGGCCATTAGCCCTCCCATTGTCAGCTGCTGCTGAAAAATAGTAGTGACAACACTACTTTTTGTAATTTATTTTATATTTCTAATTGGATTTCCAACAATATTTTGTCATCTTTTGATACCCAAGACCGAGATGAACACGTTTCAGTGATCCAAAAATTCAGTTACAATTGTTTGGTGTGTGTTTTTACTCAAGTTCTATGCGTGTACAAAACTACGGTTTACATTTTGTGTGATTCTAGAGCAATTTGCAACCAACATATGACTCTAACCTACTTACTGTTGCCATATTATTGTAGTTGAGTTTGTGCTCAAAACAAAGACATGAAACACATTGGAATCACTGTATATAAAGTTCATTAAAATTACACAAATGTCAGAGCATGGCACAGTCACCAGTTTTCCTCATTTTGCCATTGAGAACCCAGGGGGTTAAAAGGGGTGCTGGGGAGCATAATTGCCCCAACACAAACATACAGTGTCCCAGAAAGAGACATAGCAGATATCAGCTGTTCAATAAGGGATGTGGTGAAACATATGAATACAAAAAACAATGAAGGTGGCATTGTATTGGCAGTAGATCTGAACAAGGCCTTTGACAGAGTGGAACATGAATATTTGATAGAAACAATGAGAAAATACGGATTTGGGAAAAGAATGGTGGCGTAGATAGAGCTTTTATATAAAAATGCTAAGAGTTGTGTCAAATGTGACGGAGTTTTAACAGAAATCTTTCCATTAGAAAGATCGGTAAGGCAAGGCTGTCCCCTGTCTGCTTTACTTTATTGTATCTCTGCAGAACTGCTGGCAGACCTGGTTAAAAGTGACGGAGGGGTAAGAGGGGTAAGCATACCGGGAGGAGGCTGTAGCCTCGTTTATCAGTATGCGGATGACACTACCTTCACTGTGAAAGATGAAGATAGTGTCAAACGGATCATGGAACTGATGCATACTTATGGTAGAGCATCGGGGGCAAAAATAAATGTAAACAAATCCAAAATGATGTATGTAGGTAGAGTTGAAAGAAAGGGATGTGGAATAGATTTTAAAATTGCAAAAGATTTTATTAAGATCTTGGGCATAAATATAGGTAGCAACGAAAAGGAGGCTAGGGATTTGACTTGGACAGGGTGTGTGAATAAAATAAAGCAAACACTGAGCTTTTGGAAACAAAGGGGCCTACACCTAAAAGGGAAAGTAATTGTGTGTAATACATTGATGATATCAAAGTTGATATACGCATTAGGAGTACTAGACATGCCAGAATGGGTAACAAATGAAATAAACGGAATAATATCAAACTTTTTATGGGATGGGAAAGGGGTGAAAATTTCACACAAAACCCTAATGGCTGAACACAAAATGGGAGGACTAAGATTGATAGATCTGAAACTAAAGAAGAAAGCCATAAGAATAAAGACCATTCAAAAATACCTGTTTGGAACGGTAGATTATGGTTGGAAGAACTTTTTAAAAGATTTTCTAGACCAAAGTGGAGGTTGTAAGAACTATGGCTTACTCATGAGTTTTAAAAAAACACTAATGGAGAATATTCCCAATTTTTACAAGGAGGTGTTTGAAGCATGGGCGGGAATAATCAAAAAGGCAAATTACGGATGTGAAGAGGTGGATACGGTTTTAAATCACCCGGTTTTTCTGAACCAGAAAGTGATGAATGATGGCAATGTACTGTACAATAAGGCTTTTATTGATGCAGGTTTAGGACAGGTGAAAGATTACATGTATGAAGTGAAACCAGGGTTTTTACCTGTACAGGCGATATTTGATACCGTACGTGAGTATAACGAAGAAATAAGATTTGGAACTGTGAAAAATGTTTTTATGAAAATAAAAGAGTATACCCAGAGAGTGGGTAAAATTAATAAATGACAGGATTGGAAAAAGAAAAGAAGACTCGGTAAAGTTTCCTGAGTTGACTGTCGAAGGGAATACAATGAGAATGGAACTAAAAACGATGAAAGTTAAACATATATACAAAGTAATGACAGAGAATGAAATTAAAGAGCCAACGTCTGAAAAATTTTGGGGAGGAATATTTACAGACTTAAACCATAAAGAAATGTGGGATAATTTGAATGTCAAATACAACCGAAGTGAATGTGAAAATAATGATTTTAAAATAAGACAGAGTATATACAAATAGTTGTACATCAAATTGATAAGAACAATAAAAGGGAATGTGATGTATGCAATGAACAACCAGAAACTCTGTTGCATATGATGTTGGAATGTGAGGACCTAGAAAGCTTTTACTCTGAATTGAGAAAATGTTTGGTGAAAAATTGGGTGGAATTATGTATCGGACGCTTTGAATGGAGGAAACTGATTTTGTTTGGTGTGTGGAAAAAAAGGAAAAAGAAATGCAATATGAACCTGCTGAACTATGTACCGAGTCATGCAAGATATGCAATTGTTTCAAGAAGGAATATGGCGCATTTTGAAGGTAAAAAAATCAGCGCATGGGTCATTTTTGAATCAATGATGAAAAGAAACATAAGATTGATGTATGAATATGGACAAATTGATTTTGTTGAATGGTTTGTTGAAGGCAGCAACTTTGTGACGGTTACAAATGAAGGGAAAATACAATTTAATTGCTAAAGCATTATGGATTATGATTTATTAAAATTTTGGTTTGTAAATCGTTTTTTAGATAAACATCAGATATGAACTGCATATAATGGATATAATAGAAAAAATGAAGTATGTATGCTGTATATGACAAATGTGAAATTTTTAAAATGTAAAATGTAAATATGGAAAATAACATTTTTATAAAAAAATAAAAAAAAGAACGCCCGATCTCGTCTGATCTCGGAAGCTAAGCAACATCGGGCCTGGTTAGTACTTGGATGGGAGACCGCCTGGGAATACCAGTTGCTGTGAGCATTTTACCAGCGAAATCAATGTAAATTATTGTATTTTGGACATTGTTTGAAATAACGAACTTACTTACTTAAAAAATAATTATACGAAGTTAGTTTCTAGGCGTTTATTCGTGAGAGCTCTCGCTGACTGCCAGGTCTTCGCTTACGGCCACACCGCGAGAACGCCAGATCTCGTGAGACCGGAAGCGAATTGAGACGCGCGAAGCTGCGATTTGTTTTGGTCGGCTGCTTTGTTTTGTTTGCGTAAAATCGGAAAAAACACGAATCTAGCGATACATACAGAGTGTGTACAGTTGGCTCGCTCTCCCCCGACAGCTCTGCTGTTTGGGGGAAGAAAAACAAGGAAAATGGAGACGGGGAAATCAAAGACGGCAGGAAGGAAGGAGACGAACACAGAGGAAGGAAAGACGGAGGCGCCGGTAAGAAACTTTGACAAAGCTCTTAAACCTTGAGTGTGGAGATTGAAGGCGATGAAATGATTTCAATGATGGAATTACTGAGAGCGACGAAGGATGTGTGTGGAAACGTGATCGGTTGCCGTTTTAAAGCGGCAAAGAAATATGAGATTACTATGAATAACGTAAAAGGGAAAGAAAGGCTGATGGACGGTTTTAAAATTAAAAACTGCAGAATCATGGCTAGAGAAGTGGTCAATGACGAGCTGATGGTCTCCTTTCTTAACCTACTTATCAGGGTGGGGTTGGAGCGGAGGACCAAGTGCGACTAAATAAAACCCCTCCTAGATCCCAGGGGCAGTGTACAGGGATAAGTGGGACCAAAAAATGAGAATAACTCCTGTAACAGGGGGGAGAAACAAAAACAAACCCGAAGGCGATTCTTAATAGGGAAAACAGAAAACAGAAAAGGAGCCCAAAATGGCTGAAGAAAATAAAACGACCCTTTGAGAATAGGGCGAGTGTACCGACCAGTAACTGTGCCGAAAAACGAGCACAGAGAGTGCCCAATCAGGGGCAATGAAATAAAAATACAACCTAGCCAAAAACAGCGTAGGCTAAACAAAAACCATGAGGCGCAGCTCAGGAATAAACACAAACCAAAATACATTTACCGGGGACAACGTCCCTCTACCGCCGGCTCACACGAGCCCAAAATAAAAGAAGAAAATAAACCCTTAAGGAAGGCGTCGGTAAAACCACACCAAACGCCTTCCTACCTTTTAGAAATAGTTTGTTAGGAAGTTTCAATCAGTGAACACACACCTGCACAGTACCTGACTCAAACCTCGAGTCTACCGTGTGCATTTACCGGCTTGGTGTTAGAGCGAACAGTAACACAAAAGCACTGAGGCTCATACAAACTGGCCTTAAATACACAGCTGGGAGGCCATTCCCCTAATGCAAATGAGGAACAGGTGATAACAATGATCCCAGGCCCTCTAGCGGTCACCACGGGAATAACCTCCCACCATGACACTACCGACATACATCGAAGACAACCGAACAACTAACCGAATGGAAAGTAAGGGCGTTATCGCCGATTAAGAGAAGGATGTGGCCGGGAACGGATATCGCGGACGGTACAAGATTCCTCAGAGTGAAATTTAATGAGACGGTAAAGTCACTGCCGTACTCAACGAAGTTTGAAACTATGGAAGGGATACAGTTCTTCCGCGTAATACATGACAGGCAGCTAAAGGTGTGCAGGCTATGTGTGCAGCCTGGCCACATACTGAGAGAGTGTCCAGACTTTCGATGCTTTAAATGTGGGAAGCAGGGGCACTATGCACGGGAGTGCCTGGACTTGTGTCAAATGTGCTTAAGGAAAAAGAATGAATGCAGGTGCGCGGACAGAGAGGAGGAAAAAGAGGAAGATTCCTCTCAGATGGAAGGGGAGATGGAGGAGGAGGAGGAAGGTGAGGCTGCCGTAGTGGAGAGGGAGAGCCATGATGGAGTGAGAGAACGTGGGGTCCGAGAGGCTGTGCGTCAGAGGAGTGGAGGGCTGCAAGAGACCGAGGCGCGTGCAAAGACTTTCTAGACCAAAGTGGAGGTTGTAAGAACTATGGCTTACTCATGAGTTTTAAAAAAACACTAATGGAGAATATTCCCAGTTTTTACAAGGAGGTGTTTGAAGCATGGGCGGGAATAATTAAAAAGGCAAATTACGGATGAGAAGAGGTGGATACGGTTTTAAATCACCCGGTTTTTCTGAACCAGAAAGTGATGAATGATGGCAATGTACTGTACAATAAGGCTTTTATTGGTGCAGGTTTAGGACAGGTGAAAGATTACATGTATGAAGTGAAACCAGGGTTTTTAACCTGTACAGGCGATATTTGATACCGTACGTGAGTATAACGAAGAAATAAGATTTGGAACTGTGAAAAATGTTTTTATGAAAATAAAAGAGAGTATACCCGGAGAGTGGGTAAAATTAATAAATGACGGGATTGGAAAAAGAAAAGAAGACTCGGTAAAGTTTCCTGAGTTGACTGTCGAAGGGAATACAATGAGAATGGAACTAAAAACGATGAAAGTCAAACATATATACAAAGTAATGACAGAGAATGAAATTAAAGAGCCAACGTCTGAAAAATTTTGGGGAGGAATATTTACAGACTTAAACCATAAAGAAATGTGGGATAATTTGAATGTCAAATACAACCGAAGTGAATGTGAAAATAATGATTTTAAAATAAGACACAACAGAGTATATACAAATATAGTTTTACATCAAATTGATAAAAACAATAAAAGGGAATGTGATGTATGCCATGAACAACCAGAAACTCTGTTGCATATGATGTTGGAATGTGAGGACCTGAAAAGCTTTTACTCTGAATTGAGAAAATGTTTGGTGAAAAATTGGGTGGAATTATGTATCGGACGCTTTGAATGGAGGAAACTGATTTTGTTTGGTGTGTGGAAAAAAAGGAAAAAGAAATGCAATATGAACCTGCTGAACTATGTACTGAGTCATGCAAGATATGCAATTGTTTCAAGAAGGAATATGGCGCATTTTGAAGGTAAAAAAATCAGCGCATGGGTCATTTTTGAATCAATGATGAAAAGAAACATAAGATTGATGTATGAATATGGACAAATTGATTTTGTTGAATGGTTTGTTGAAGGCAGCAACTTTGTGACGGTTACAAATGAAGGGAAAATACAATTTAATTTCTAAAGTATTATGGATTATGATTTATTAAAATTTTGGTTTGTAAATAGTTTTTTAGATAAACATCAGATATGAACTGCATATAATGGATATAATAGAAAAAATGAAGTATGTATGCTGTATATGACAAATGTGAAATGATTCTTTTTTTGTTTGTTTTGTCCTAAAAGTTTTTTTAAATGTAAAATGTAAATATGGAAAATAAAATTTTAATAAAAAAAGAACGCCCGATCTCGTCTCATCTCGGAAGCTAAGCAACGTCGGGCCTGGTTAGTACTTGGATGGGAGACCGCCTGGGAATACCAGTTGCTGTGAGCATTTTACCAGCGAAATCAATGTAAATTATCGTATTTTGGACATTGTTTGAAATAACGAACTTACTTACTTAAAAAATAATTATACGAAGTTAGTTTCTAGGCGTTTATTCGTGAGAGCTCTCGCTGACTGCCAGGTCTTCGCTTACGGCCACACCGCGAGAACGCCAGATCTCGTGAGACCGGAAGCGAATTGAGACGCGCGAAGCTGCGATTTGTTTTGGTCGGCTGCTTTGTTTTGTTTGCGTAAAATCGGAAAAAACGCGAATCTAGCGATACATACAGAGTGTGTACAGTTGGCTCGCTCTCCCCCGACAGCTCTGCTGTTTGGGGGAAGAAAAACGAGGAAAATGGAGACGGGGAAATCAAAGACGGCAGGAAGGAAAGAGACGAACACAGAGGAAGGAAAGACGGAGGCGCCGGTAAGAAACTTTGACAAAGCTCTTACCTTGAGTGTGGAGATTGAAGGAGATGAAATGATGGAATTACTGAGAGCGACGAAGGATGTGTGTGTGTGGAAACGTGATCGGTTGCCGTTTTAAAGCGGCAAAGAAATATGAGATTACTATGAATAACGTAAAAGGGAAAGAAAGGCTGATGGACGGTTTTAAAATTAAAAACTGCAGAATCATGGCTAGAGAAGTGGTCAATGACGAGCTGATGGTCTCCTTTCTTAACCTACCGACATACATCGAAGACAAAGACATTTTAAATAAACTAACCGAATGGGGAGTAAGGGCGTTATCGCCGATTAAGAGAAGGATGTGGCCGGGAACGGATATCGCGGACGGTACAAGATTCCTCAGAGTGAAATTTAATGAGACGGTAAAGTCACTGCCGTACTCAACGAAGTTTGAAACTATGGAAGGGATACAGTTCTTCCGCGTAATACATGACAGGCAGCTAAAGGTGTGCAGGCTATGTGTGCAGCCTGGCCACATACTGAGAGAGTGTCCAGACTTTCGATGCTTTAAATGTGGGAAGCAGGGGCACTAAGCACGGGAGTGCCTGGACTTGTGTCAAATGTGCTTAAGGAAAAAGAATGAATGCAGGTGCGCGGACAGAGAGGAGGAAAAAGAGGAAGATTCCTCTCAGATGGAAGGGGAGATGGAGGAGGAGGAGGAAGGTGAGGCTGCCGTAGTGGAGAGGGAGAGCCATGATGGAGTGAGAGAACGCGGGGTCCGAGAGGCTGTGCGTCAGAGGAGTGGAGGGCTGCAAGAGACCGCTGTGCGTCAGAGGAGTGGAGGGCTGCAAGAGACCGAGGCGCGTGCAAAGACGGCGAGAGCGGCTCCTGTTATGGAGAGGAAAGAGGCGAAAGAGACGGTGGATGGACAAAAGGAGAAAGAAAGTGGTGAGAAGGGAAAAACAACAGGCAACGAAATGCCGGAGAGCCAGGACATGGACAGCCTGACGGACACGGATGAAGAAACGAGAGTTCTGACGGCGCAGATTTTGGCTGCGAGGAAAAGGGGACTGGATATGACTGGGAAACACGGGAAAGGACGAGACAAGAGTGGAAAGGTAAAGAAGAAAACTTTCTGATTATAGAAAATTATTTTATGAACTGTCTTGCTACAATGATCAAAATAACATCTTTTAATGTAAACGGAATAAGGAACATGACGAAATTTGAGCAAACAATAACTGTCTGTAGTTCTGAAATCATATGTTTACAAGAAACTAATTGGGATGATAGCAAGATGGATGAAATGGGAAAAAGATGGGACGGAATGATTTTTGCGAGCAATGGTAGCGAACGGTCATGTGGGGTTGCTATCCTAATAAAAAAGGGCTATGCGCGAAACATTAAAAAAACATATAATGATACGAGCGGGCGGGTTATCATAATTGATTTCGAATACCTAGGGAAAATGTATAAACTAGTTAATATATGTGCACCAAATGTAGAGTCCGATAGGAGGGATTTTTTCAAACAAATGAAACCTCTATGTATTGGAAACTGCATTGTAATCGGGGATTTTAATGTATGGTGTAGTCGGCTGGACGCTTCGCGATGTGCCAATTTTAAATGGGACACGTCACGAAGATAATTGTATAGTATGATGACGGATAATAGACTTATGGATGTGTGGAGAATAGAGAACCCAGCGAAAAAAGTTTTTTCGAGAAGGCAGGTGGTGATGGGTGAATTAAAGCAAAGTAGGATTGACTTATGCCTGATAAAAGACAGTATTGTAAATGATTTTAAAAATATGGAATATAAATTTACAACGATTAGTGATCATGCTGTACTGTCATTAATAATGTGTGCAGGGCAAGAGAAACAAAGAGGAGGGACGTGGTGTCTAAATGTGTGCCTGTTAAAAGAGAGAGGGTATAGAGAAATAATTGAGAAGTGCATTAGGGAGGAATATGAAAGTGAAGTAAAAGGCATAGATATTGGGCTATGGTGGGAAGCCCTTAAGGTAAAAATAAAAAAGTGAGTATAAGGTATGCAAAACATAGGAATTTTAAAGAAAAGATAAAGGAAAAGGAAATTAGAGAGAAAATACTAAAAGAGACAGAGAGGTCAGAGAATGAAAAGGACTATAGCATAGAGGAGTATGTAAAATTGAGGGCGGAGTTACAGACATACGAGGAGAGAAAGTGTATGGGGGCAATAATGAGAAGCAAGGTAAAGAATGTTATAGAAGGGGAGAAATGTACCTCCTTCTTCCTTGGTATGGAAAAAAAGCGGCAAACGAAAAACAGAATTGAAGAATTAGAAGATGAAAAAGGTGAGAAAGTTAATGATCTTGTAGGTGTCCTAGAGATAGTTGAGGCCTTTTACAAAAACCTTTTTAAAAAAACGGGCAGTGACAAGGAGAGTAGGGAGAGAGTATTAGAGAAGGTAAGAATGAGAATATCTGAGGGAGAGAGGGAGATTTGTGACAAAACAATCGAATTAGACGAAATTAAAACTGCAATAATGAGTACCCAAGCCCGTAAAAGCCCGGGACTAGATGGTTTGCCTAATGATTTCTATAAAATATTTGTCGATATCTTAGCGCCAATTTTATTGGAAATATTTAGGTACATGGAGGAAAAGAATGTGGTCCCGGAGTCAATGGCAACGGGAGTCATCACTCTAATTTATAAAAACCAAGGAAGCAGGCATAGGCTGGAAAATTACCGGCCTATAAACCTGCTGAATAGTGACTATAAAATAGTGGCAAAGGTATTGGCGAATAGGTTAAAAGGGGTGCTGGGGAGCATAATTGCCCCAACACAAACATACAGTGTCCCAGAAAGAGACATAGCAGATATCAGCTGTTCAATAAGGGATGTGGTGAAACATATGAATACAAAAAACAATGAAGGTGGCATTGTATTGGCAGTAGATCTGAACAAGGCCTTTGACAGAGTGGAACATGAATATTTGATAGAAACAATGAGAAAATACGGATTTGGGAAAAGAATGGTGGCGTGGATAGAGCTTTTATATAAAAATGCTAAGAGTTGTGTCAAATGTGACGGAGTTTTAACAGAAATCTTTCCATTAGAAAGATCGGTAAGGCAAGGCTGTCCCCTGTCTGCTTTACTTTATTGTATCTCTGCAGAACCGCTGGCAGACCTGGTTAAAAGTGACGGAGGGGTAAGAGGGGTAAGCATACCGGGAGGAGGCTGTAGCCTCGTTTATCAGTATGCGGATGACACTACCTTCACTGTGAAAGATGAAGATAGTGTCAAACGGATCATGGAACTGATGCATACTTATGGTAGAGCATCGGGGGGAAAAATAAATGTAAACAAATCCAAAATGATGTATGTAGGTAGAGTTGAAAGAAAGGGATGTGGAATAGATTTTAAAATTGAAAAAGATTTTATTAAGATCTTGGGCATAAATATAGGTAGCAACGAAAAGGAGGCTAGGGATTTGACTTGGACAGGGTGTGTGAATAAAATAAAGCAAACACTGAACTTTTGGAAACAAAGGGGCCTACACCTAAAAGGGAGAGTAATTGTGTGTAACACATTGATGATATCAAAGTTGATATACGCATTAGGAGTACTAGACATGCCAGAATGGGTAACAAATGAAATAAACGGAATAATATCAAACTTTTTATGGGATGGGAAAGGGGTGAAAATTTCACACAAAACCCTAATGGCTGAACACAAAATGGGAGGACTAAGATTGATAGATCTGAAACTAAAGAAGAAAGCCATAAGAATAAAGACCATTCAAAAATACCTGTTTGGAACGGTAGATTATGGTTGGAAGAACTTTTTAAAAGATTTTCTAGACCAAAGTGGAGGTTGTAAGAACTATGGCTTACTCATGAGTTTTAAAAAAACACTAATGGAGAATATTCCCAGTTTTTACAAGGAGGTGTTTGAAGCATGGGCGGGAATAATTAAAAAGGCAAATTACGGATGAGAAGAGGTGGATACGGTTTTAAATCACCCGGTTTTTCTGAACCAGAAAGTGATGAATGATGGCAATGTACTGTACAATAAGGCTTTTATTGGTGCAGGTTTAGGACAGGTGAAAGATTACATGTATGAAGTGAAACCAGGGTTTTTACCTGTACAGGCGATATTTGATACCGTACGTGAGTATAACGAAGAAATAAGATTTGGAACTGTGAAAAATGTTTTTATGAAAATAAAAGAGAGTATACCCAGAGAGTGGGTAAAATTAATAAATGACGGGATTGGAAAAAGAAAAGAAGACTCGGTAAAGTTTCCTGAGTTGACTGTCGAAGGGAATACAATGAGAATGGAACTAAAAACGATGAAAGTCAAACATATATACAAAGTAATGACAGAGAATGAAATTAAAGAGCCAACGTCTGAAAAATTTTGGGGAGGAATATTTCCAGACTTAAACCATAAAGAAATGTGGGATAATTTGAATGTCAAATACAACGGAAGTGAATGTGAAAATAATGATTTTAAAATAAGACACAACAGAGTATATACAAATATAGTTTTACATCAAATTGATAAAAACAATAAAAGGGAATGTGATGTATGCCATGAACAACCAGAAACTCTGTTGCATATGATGTTGGAATGTGAGGACCTGAAAAGCTTTTACTCTGAATTGAGAAAATGTTTGGTGAAAAATTGGGTGGAATTATGTATCGGACGCTTTGAATGGAGGAAACTGATTTTGTTTGGTGTGTGGAAAAAAAGGAAAAAGAAATGCAATATGAACCTGCTGAACTATGTACTGAGTCATGCAAGATATGCAATTGTTTCAAGAAGGAATATGGCGCATTTTGAAGGTAAAAAAATCAGCGCATGGGTCATTTTTGAATCAATGATGAAAAGAAACATAAGATTGATGTATGAATATGGACAAATTGATTTTGTTGAATGGTTTGTTGAAGGCAGCAACTTTGTGACGGTTACAAATGAAGGGAAAATACAATTTAATTTCTAAAGTATTATGGATTATGATTTATTAAAATTTTGGTTTGTAAATAGTTTTTTAGATAAACATCAGATATGAACTGCATATAATGGATATAATAGAAAAAATGAAGTATGTATGCTGTATATGACAAATGTGAAATGATTCTTTTTTTGTTTGTTTTGTCCTAAAAGTTTTTTTAAATGTAAAATGTAAATATGGAAAATAAAATTTTAATAAAAAAAGAACGCCCGATCTCGTCTCATCTCGGAAGCTAAGCAACGTCGGGCCTGGTTAGTACTTGGATGGGAGACCGCCTGGGAATACCAGTTGCTGTGAGCATTTTACCAGCGAAATCAATGTAAATTATCGTATTTTGGACATTGTTTGAAATAACGAACTTACTTACTTAAAAAATAATTATACGAAGTTAGTTTCTAGGCGTTTATTCGTGAGAGCTCTCGCTGACTGCCAGGTCTTCGCTTACGGCCACACCGCGAGAACGCCAGATCTCGTGAGACCGGAAGCGAATTGAGACGCGCGAAGCTGCGATTTGTTTTGGTCGGCTGCTTTGTTTTGTTTGCGTAAAATCGGAAAAAACGCGAATCTAGCGATACATACAGAGTGTGTACAGTTGGCTCGCTCTCCCCCGACAGCTCTGCTGTTTGGGGGAAGAAAAACGAGGAAAATGGAGACGGGGAAATCAAAGACGGCAGGAAGGAAAGAGACGAACACAGAGGAAGGAAAGACGGAGGTGCCGGTAAGAAACTTTGACAAAGCTCTTACCTTGAGTGTGGAGATTGAAGGAGATGAAATGATTTCAATGATGGAATTACTGAGAGCGACGAAGGATGTGTGTGGAAACGTGATCGGTTGCCGTTTTAAAGCGGCAAAGAAATATGAGATTACTATGAATAACGTAAAAGGGAAAGAAAGGCTGATGGACGGTTTTAAAATTAAAAACTGCAGAATCATGGCTAGAGAAGTGGTCAATGACGAGCTGATGGTCTCCTTTCTTAACCTACCGACATACATCGAAGACAAAGACATTTTAAATAAACTAACCGAATGGGGAGTAAGGGCGTTATCGCCGATTAAGAGAAGGATGTGGCCGGGAACGGATATCGCGGACGGTACAAGATTCCTCAGAGTGAAATTTAATGAGACGATAAAGTCACTGCCGTACTCAACGAAGTTTGAAACTATGGAAGGGATACAGTTCTTCCGCGTAATACATGACAGGCAGCTAAAGGTGTGCAGGCTATGTGTGCAGCCTGGCCACATACTGAGAGAGTGTCCAGACTTTCGATGCTTTAAATGTGGGAAGCAGGGGCACTAAGCACGGGAGTGCCTGGACTTGTGTCAAATGTGCTTAAGGAAAAAGAATGAATGCAGGTGCGCGGACAGAGAGGAGGAAAAAGAGGAAGATTCCTCTCAGATGGAAGGGGAGATGGAGGAGGAGGAGGAAGGTGAGGCTGCCGTAGCGGAGAGGGAGAGCCACGATGGAGTGAGAGAACGCGGGGTCCGAGAGGCTGTGCGTCAGAGTAGTGGAGGGCTGCAAGAGACCGCTGTGCGTCAGAGGAGTGGAGGGCTGCAAGAGACCGAGGCGCGTGCAAAGACGGCGAGAGCGGCTCCTGCTATGGAGAGGAAAGAGGCGAAAGAGACGGTGGATGGACAAAAGGAGAAAGAAAGTGGTGAGAAGGGAAAAACAACAGGCGACGAAATGCCGGAGAGCCAGGACATGGACAGCCTGACGGACACGGATGAAGAAACGAGAGTTCTGACGGCGCAGATTTTGGCTGCGAGGAAAAGGGGACTGGATATGACTGGGAAACACGGGAAAGGACGAGACAAGAGTGGAAAGGTAAAGAAGAAAACTTTCTGATTATAGAAAATTATTTTATGAACTGTCTTGCTACAATGATCAAAATAACATCTTTTAATGTAAACGGAATAAGGAACATGACGAAATTTGAGCAAACAATAACTGTCTGTAGTTCTGAAATCATATGTTTACAAGAAACTAATTGGGATCATAGCAAGATGGATGAAATGGGAAAAAGATGGGACGGAATGATTTTTGCGAGCAATGGTAGCGAACGGTCGTGTGGGGTTGCTATCCTAATAAAAAAGGGCTATGCGCGAAACATTAAAAAAACATATAATGATACGAGCGGGCGGGTTATCATAATTGATTTCGAATACCTAGGGAAAATGTATAAACTAGTTAATATATATGCAAATGTAGAGTCCGATAGGAGGGATTTTTTCAAACAAATGAAACCTCTATGTATTGGAAACTGCATCGTAATCGGGGATTTTAATGTATGGTGTATTCGGCTGGACGCTTCGCGATGTGCCAATTTTAAATGGGACACGTCACGAAGAGAATTGTATAGTATGATGACGGATAATAGACTTATGGATGTGTGGAGAATAGAGAACCCAGCGAAAAAAGTTTTTTCGAGAAGGCAGGTGGTGATGGGTGAATTAAAGCAAAGTAGGATTGACCTATGCCTGATAAAAGACAGTATTGTAAATGATTTTAAAAATATGGAATATAAATTTACAACAATTAGTGATCATGCTGTCCTGTCATTAATAATGTGTGCAGGGCAAGAGAAACAAAGAGGAGGGACGTGGTGTCTAAATGTGTGCCTGTTAAAAGAGAGAGGTTATAGAGAAATAATTGAGAAGTGCATTAGGGAGGAATATGAAAGTGAAGTAAAAGGCATAGATATTGGCCTATGGTGGGAGGCCCTTAAGGCTAAAATTAAAAAAGTAAGTATAAGATATGCAAAGCATAGGAATTTTAAAGAAAAGATAAAGGAAAAGGAAATTAGAGAGAGAATGCTAAGAGAGATGGAGAGGTCAGAGGAGGAAAATGACTATAAAATAGAGGAGTATGTTAAATTAAGGGCGGAGCTGCAGACGCATGAGGAGAGAAGATGTATGGGGGCTATAATGAGGAGTAAGGCAAAGAATGTGATAGAAGGGGAGAAGTGTACTTCCTTCTTCCTTGGTATGGAAAAAAAGCGGCAAACGAAAAACAGAATTGAAGAACTAGAAGATGAAAAGGGTGAGAAAGTTAATGATCTTGTAGGTGTCCTAGAGATTGTTGAGGCCTTTTATAAAAACCTTTTTAAAAAAACTGGCAGCGACAAGGAGAGTAGGGAGAGAGTATTAGAGAAGGTAAGAATGAGAATATCTGAGGGAGAGAGTGAGGAGTGTGACAAAACAATTGAATTGGATGAAATTAAAACGGCAATAATGAGCGCCCAAGCCCGTAAAAGCCCGGGATTAGATGGTTTGCCGAACGATTTTTACAAAACGTTTGTTGATATCCTAGCGCCAATTTTACTGGAAGTATTCAGATACATGGAGGATAAGAATGTGGTCCCGGAGTCAATGGCAACGGGAGTCATAACTATAATTTATAAAAATCAAGGAAGCAGGCATAGGCTAGAAAATTACCGGCCTATAAGCCTGCTGAATAGTGACTACAAAATAGTGGCAAAGGTATTGGCGAATAGGTTAAAAGGGGTGCTGGGGAGCATAATTGCCCCAACACAAACATACAGTGTCCCAGGAAGAGACATAGCAGACATCAGCTGCTCAATAAGGGATGTGGTGAAATATATGAACACAAACAACAATGAAGGTGGCATTGTGTTGGCAGTTGATCTGAACAAAGCCTTTGACAGGGTGGAACATGAATATTTGACAAAAACAATGAGAAAATATGGTTTTGGAAAAAGAATGGTGACTTGGATAGAGCTTTTATATAGAAATGCTAAAAGCTGTGTGAAATGTAATGGAGTTTTAACGGATACTTTCCCATTAGAAAGATCGGTGAGGCAAGGCTGTCCCCTATCTGCATTACTATATTGTATCTCTGCAGAACCGCTGGCAGACCTGGCTAAAAGTGACGGAGGGATAAGAGGGGTAAGCATACCGGGTGGAGGCTGTAGCCTTGTTTATCAGTATGCGGATGACACTACCTTCACTGTGAAAGATGAAGATAGTGTCAAACGGATCATGGAACTAATACATACTTATGGTAGAGCATCGGGGGAAAAAATAAATGTAAATAAATCCAAAATGATGAATGTAGGTAGAGTTGAAAGAAAGGGATGTGGAATAGATTTTAAAATTGCAAAAGATTTTATTAAGATCTTGGGCATAAATATAGGAAGCAACGAAAAGGAGGCTAGGGATTTGACGTGGACAGGGTGTGTGAATAAAATAAAGCAAACACTGAACTTTTGGAAACAAAGGGGCCTACACCTAAAAGGGAAAGTAATTGTGTGTAACACTTTGATGACATCAAAGCTGATATACGCATTAGGAGTACTTGACATGCCAGAATGGGTAACAAATGAAATAAACGGAATAATATCAAACTTTTTATGGGATGGGAAAGGGGTGAAAATATCACACAAAACCCTAATGGCTGAACACAAAATGGGAGGATTAAGATTGATAGACCTGAAGCTAAAGAAGAAGGCCATAAGAATAAAGACCATTCAAAAATACCTGTTTGGAACGGTTGACTATGGTTGGAAGGACTTTTTTAAAGATTTTCTAGACCAAAGTGGAGGTTGTAAGGACTATGGCTTACTTATGAGTTTTAAAAAAACACTAATGGAGAATATTCCCAATTTTTACAAGGAGGTGTTTGAAGCATGGGCGGGAATAATTAAAAAGGCAAAGTACGGATGTGAAGAGGTGGATACGGTTTTAAATCACCCGGTTTTTCTTAATCAGAAAGTGATGAATGATGGCAATGTACTGTACAATAAGGCGTTCATTGGTGCAGGTTTAGGACAGGTGAAAGAGTACATGTATGAAGTGAAACCGGGGTTTTTACCTGTACAGGCGATATTTGACACCGTACGTGAGTATAACGAAGAGATAAGATTTGGAACTGTGAAAAATGTTTTTATGAAAATAAAAGGGAGTATACCCAGAGAGTGGGTAAAATTAATAAATGACGGGATTGGAAAAAGAAAAGAAGACTCGGTAAAGTTTCCTGACGTGACTGTCGAAGGGAATACAATGAGAATGGAACTAAAAACAATGAAAGTGAAACATATATACAAAGTAATGACAGAGAATGAAGTTAAAGAGCCAACGTCAGAAAAATTTTGGGGAGGAATATTTCCAGACTTAAACCAAAAAGAAATGTGGGATAATTTGAATGTCAAATACAACGGAAGTGAATGTGAAAATAATGATTTTAAAATAAGACACAACAGAGTATATACAAATATAGTTTTACATCAAATTGATAAAAACAATAAAAGGGAATGTGATGTATGCAATGAACAACCAGAAACTCTGTTGCATATGATGTTGGAATGTGAGGACCTGAAAAAAGGGAAAAAAATCAGCGCATGGGTCTTGTTTGAATCAATGGTAAAGAGAAACATAAAATTGTTGTATGAATATGGACAAATTGATTTTACGGAATGGTTTGTTGAAGGCAGCAACTTTGTGACGGTTACAAATGAAGGGAAAATACAATTTAATTTCTAAAGTATTATGGATTATGATTTATTAAAATTTTGGTTTGTAAATAGTTTATTGGATAAACATCAGATATGAACTGTATATAATGGATATAATAGAAAAATGAAGTATGTATGATGTATATGACAAATGTGAAATTATTCTTTTTTGTTTGTTTTGTCCGAAAAGTTTTTAAAATGTAAAATGTAAATATGGAAAATAAAATTTTTATTAAAAAAAAAAAAAAGAACGCCCGATCTCGTCTGATCTCGGAAGCTAAGCAACGTCGGGCCTGGTTAGTACTTGGATGGGAGACCGCCTGGGAATACCAGGTGCTGTGAGCATTTTACCAGCGAAATCAATGTTAATTATCGTATTTTGGACATTGTTTGAAATAAAAAACTTACTTACTTAAAAAAGAATTATACGAAGTTAATTTCTAGGGGTTTATTCATGAGAGCTCTCGCTGACTGCCGGGTCTTCGCTTACGGCCACACCGCGCTGAGAACGCCCGATCTCGTCTGATCTCGGAAGCTAAGCAACGTCGGGCCTGGTTAGTACTTGGATGGGAGACCGCCTGGGAATACCAGGTGCTGTGAGCATTTTACCAGCGAAATCAATGTAAATTATCGTATTTTGGACATTGTTTGAAATAACGACCTTACTTCCTTAAAAAAGAATTATACAAAGTTAGTTTCTAGGCGTTTATTCATGAGAGCTCTCGCTGACTGCCGGGTCTTCGCTTACGGCCACACCGCGCTGAGCACGCCCGATCTCGTCTGATCTCGGAAGCTAAGCAACGTTGGGCCTGGTTAGTACTTGGATGGGAGACCGCCTGGGAATACCAGGTGCTGTGAGCATTTTACCAGCGAAATCAATGTAAATTATCGTATTTTGGACATTGTTTGAAATAACGACCTTACTTCCTTAAAAAAGAATTATACAAAGTTAGTTTCTAGGCGTTTATTCATGAGAGCTCTCGCTGACTGCCGGGTCTTCGCTTACGGCCACACCGCGCTGAGAACGCCCGATCTCGTCTGATCTCGGAAGCTAAGCAACGTCGGGCCTGGTTAGTACTTGGATGGGAGACCGCCTGGGAATACCAGGTGCTGTGAGCATTTTACCAGCGAAATCAATGTAAGTTATCGTATTTTGGACATTGTTTGAAATAACGACCTTACTTCCTTAAAAAAGAATTATACAAAGTTAGTTTCTAGGCGTTTATTCATGAGAGCTCTCGCTGACTGCCGGGTCTTCCCTTACGGCCACACCGCGCTGAGAACGCCCGATCTCGTCTGATCTCGGAAGCTAAGCAACGTCGGGCCTGGTTAGTACTTGGATGGGAGACCGCCTGGGAATACCAGGTGCTGTGAGCATTTTACCAGCGAAATCAATGTAAGTTATCGTATTTTGGACATTGTTTGAAATAACGACCTTACTTCCTTAAAAAAGAATTATACAAAGTTAGTTTCTAGGCGTTTATTCATGAGAGCTCTCGCTGACTGCCGGGTCTTCGCTTACGGCCACACCGCGCTGAGAACGCCCGATCTCGTCTGATCTCGGAAGCTAAGCAACGTCGGGCCTGGTTAGTACTTGGATGGGAGACCGCCTGGGAATACCAGGTGCTGTGAGCATTTTACCAGCGAAATCAATGTAAATTATCGTATTTTGGACATTGTTTGAAATAACGACCTTACTTCCTTAAAAAAGAATTATACAAAGTTAGTTTCTAGGCGTTTATTCATGAGAGCTCTCGCTGACTGCCGGGTCTTCGCTTACGGCCACACCGCGCTGAGAACGCCCGATCTCGTCTGATCTCGGAAGCTAAGCAACGTCGGGCCTGGTTAGTACTTGGATGGGAGACCGCCTGGGAATACCAGGTGCTGTGAGCATTTTACCAGCGAAATCAATGTAAGTTATCGTATTTTGGACATTGTTTGAAATAACGACCTTACTTCCTTAAAAAAGAATTATACAAAGTTAGTTTCTAGGCGTTTATTCATGAGAGCTCTCGCTGACTGCCGGGTCTTCGCTTACGGCCACACCGCGCTGAGAACGCCCGATCTCGTCTGATCTCGGAAGCTAAGCAACGTCGGGCCTGGTTAGTACTTGGATGGGAGACCGCCTGGGAATACCAGGTGCTGTGAGCATTTTACCAGCGAAATCAATGTAAATTATCGTATTTTGGACATTGTTTGAAATAACGACCTTACTTCCTTAAAAAAGAATTATACAAAGTTAGTTTCTAGGCGTTTATTCATGAGAGCTCTCGCTGACTGCCCGGTCTTCGCTTACGGCCACACCGCGCTGAGAACGCCCGATCTCGTCTGATCTCGGAAGCTAAGCAACGTCGGGCCTGGTTAGTACTTGGATGGGAGACCGCCTGGGAATACCAGGTGCTGTGAGCATTTTACCAGCGAAATCAATGTAAATTATCGTATTTTGGACATTGTTTGAAATAACGACCTTACTTCCTTAAAAAAGAATTATACAAAGTTAGTTTCTAGGCGTTTATTCATGAGAGCTCTCGCTGACTGCCGGGTCTTCGCTTACGGCCACACCGCGCTGAGAACGCCCGATCTCGTCTGATCTCGGAAGCTAAGCAACGTCGGGCCTGGTTAGTACTTGGATGGGAGACCGCCTGGGAATACCAGGTGCTGTGAGCATTTTACCAGCGAAATCAATGTAAGTTATCGTATTGTGGACATTGTTTGAAATAACGACCTTACTTCCTTAAAAAAGAATTATACAAAGTTAGTTTCTAGGCGTTTATTCATGAGAGCTCTCGCTGACTGCCGGGTCTTTGCTTACGGCCACACCGCGCTGAGAACGCCCGATCTCGTCTGATCTCGGAAGCTAAGCAACGTCGGGCCTGGTTAGTACTTGGATGGGAGACCGCCTGGGAATACCAGGTGCTGTGAGCATTTTACCAGCGAAATCAATGTAAATTATCGTATTTTGGACATTGTTTGAAATAACGACCTTACTTCCTTAAAAAAGAATTATACAAAGTTAGTTTCTAGGCGTTTATTCATGAGAGCTCTCGCTGACTGCCGGGTCTTCGCTTACGGCCACACCGCGCTGAGCACGCCCGATCTCGTCTGATCTCGGAAGCTAAGCAACGTTGGGCCTGGTTAGTACTTGGATGGGAGACCGCCTGGGAATACCAGGTGCTGTGAGCATTTTACCAGCAAAATCAATGTAAATTATCGTATTTTGGACATTGTTTGAAATAACGACCTTACTTCCTTAAAAAAGAATTATACAAAGTTAGTTTCTAGGCGTTTATTCATGAGAGCTCTCGCTGACTGCCGGGTCTTCGCTTACGGCCACACCGCGCTGAGAACGCCCGATCTCGTCTGATCTCGGAAGCTAAGCAACGTCGGGCCTGGTTAGTACTTGGATGGGAGACCGCCTGGGAATACCAGGTGCTGTGAGCATTTTACCAGCGAAATCAATGTAAGTTATCGTATTTTGGACATTGTTTGAAATAACGACCTTACTTCCTTAAAAAAGAATTATACAAAGTTAGTTTCTAGGCGTTTATTCATGAGAGCTCTCGCTGACTGCCGGGTCTTCGCTTACGGCCACACCGCGCTGAGAACGCCCGATCTCGTCTGATCTCGGAAGCTAAGCAACGTCGGGCCTGGTTAGTACTTGGATGGGAGACCGCCTGGGAATACCAGGTGCTGTGAGCATTTTACCAGCGAAATCAATGTAAGTTATCGTATTTTGGACATTGTTTGAAATAACGACCTTACTTCCTTAAAAAAGAATTATACAAAGTTAGTTTCTAGGCGTTTATTCATGAGAGCTCTCGCTGACTGCCGGGTCTTCGCTTACGGCCACACCGCGCTGAGAACGCCCGATCTCGTCTGATCTCGGAAGCTAAGCAACGTCGGGCCTGGTTAGTACTTGGATGGGAGACCGCCTGGGAATACCAGGTGCTGTGAGCATTTTACCAGCGAAATCAATGTAAATTATCGTATTTTGGACATTGTTTGAAATAACGACCTTACTTCCTTAAAAAAGAATTATACAAAGTTAGTTTCTAGGCGTTTATTCATGAGAGCTCTCGCTGACTGCCGGGTCTTCGCTTACGGCCACACCGCGCTGAGAACGCCCGATCTCGTCTGATCTCGGAAGCTAAGCAACGTCGGGCCTGGTTAGTACTTGGATGGGAGACCGCCTGGGAATACCAGGTGCTGTGAGCATTTTACCAGCGAAATCAATGTAAGTTATCGTATTTTGGACATTGTTTGAAATAACGACCTTACTTCCTTAAAAAAGAATTATACAAAGTTAGTTTCTAGGCGTTTATTCATGAGAGCTCTCGCTGACTGCCGGGTCTTCGCTTACGGCCACACCGCGCTGAGAACGCCCGATCTCGTCTGATCTCGGAAGCTAAGCAACGTCGGGCCTGGTTAGTACTTGGATGGGAGACCGCCTGGGAATACCAGGTGCTGTGAGCATTTTACCAGCGAAATCAATGTAAATTATCGTATTTTGGACATTGTTTGAAATAACGACCTTACTTCCTTAAAAAAGAATTATACAAAGTTAGTTTCTAGGCGTTTATTCATGAGAGCTCTCGCTGACTGCCCGGTCTTCGCTTACGGCCACACCGCGCTGAGAACGCCCGATCTCGTCTGATCTCGGAAGCTAAGCAACGTCGGGCCTGGTTAGTACTTGGATGGGAGACCGCCTGGGAATACCAGGTGCTGTGAGCATTTTACCAGCGAAATCAATGTAAATTATCGTATTTTGGACATTGTTTGAAATAACGACCTTACTTCCTTAAAAAAGAATTATACAAAGTTAGTTTCTAGGCGTTTATTCATGAGAGCTCTCGCTGACTGCCGGGTCTTCGCTTACGGCCACACCGCGCTGAGAACGCCCGATCTCGTCTGATCTCGGAAGCTAAGCAACGTCGGGCCTGGTTAGTACTTGGATGGGAGACCGCCTGGGAATACCAGGTGCTGTGAGCATTTTACCAGCGATCTCAATGTAAATTATCGTATTTTGGACATTGTTTGAAATAACGACCTTACTTCCTTAAAAAAGAATTATACAAAGTTAGTTTCTAGGCGTTTATTCATGAGAGCTCTCGCTGACTGCCGGGTCTTCGCTTACGGCCACACCGCGCTGAGAACGCCCGATCTCGTCTGATCTCGGAAGCTAAGCAACGTCGGGCCTGGTTAGTACTTGGATGGGAGACCGCCTGGGAATACCAGGTGCTGTGAGCATTTTACCAGCGAAATCAATGTAAGTTATCGTATTGTGGACATTGTTTGAAATAACGACCTTACTTCCTTAAAAAAGAATTATACAAAGTTAGTTTCTAGGCGTTTATTCATGAGAGCTCTCGCTGACTGCCGGGTCTTTGCTTACGGCCACACCGCGCTGAGAACGCCCGATCTCGTCTGATCTCGGAAGCTAAGCAACGTCGGGCCTGGTTAGTACTTGGATGGGAGACCGCCTGGGAATACCAGGTGCTGTGAGCATTTTACCAGCGAAATCAATGTAAGTTATCGTATTTTGGACATTGTTTGAAATAACGACCTTACTTCCTTAAAAAAGAATTATACAAAGTTAGTTTCTAGGCGTTTATTCATGAGAGCTCTCGCTGACTGCCGGGTCTTCGCTTACGGCCACACTGCGCTGAGAACGCCCGATCTCGTCTGATCTCGGAAGCTAAGCAACGTCGGGCCTGGTTCGTACTTGGATGGGAGACCGCCTGGGAATACCAGGTGCTGTGAGCATTTTACCAGCGAAATCAATGTAAATTATCGTATTTTGGACATTGTTTGAAATAACGACCTTACTTCCTTAAAAAAGAATTATACAAAGTTAGTTTCTAGGCGTTTATTCATGAGAGCTCTCGCTGACTGCCGGGTCTTCGCTTACGGCCACACCGCGCTGAGAACGCCCGATCTCGTCTGATCTCGGAAGCTAAGCAACGTCGGGCCTGGTTAGTACTTGGATGGGAGACCGCCTGGGAATACCAGGTGCTGTGAGCATTTTACCAGCGAAATCAATGTAAATTATCGTATTTTGGACATTGTTTGAAATAACGACCTTACTTCCTTAAAAAAGAATTATACAAAGTTAGTTTCTAGGCGTTTATTCATGAGAGCTCTCGCTGACTGCAGGGTCTTCGCTTACGGCCACACCGCGCTGAGCACGCCCGATCTCGTCTGATCTCGGAAGCTAAGCAACGTCGGGCCTGGTTAGTACTTGGATGGGAGACCGCCTGGGAATACCAGGTGCTGTGAGCATTTTACCAGCGAAATCAATGTAAATTATCGTATTTTGGACATTGTTTGAAATAACGACCTTACTTCCTTAAAAAAGAATTATACAAAGTTAGTTTCTAGGCGTTTATTCATGAGAGCTCTCGCTGACTGCCGGGTCTTCGCTTACGGCCACACCGCGCTGAGAACGCCCGATCTCGTCTGATCTCGGAAGCTAAGCAACGTCGGGCCTGGTTAGTACTTGGATGGGAGACCGCCTGGGAATACCAGGTGCTGTGAGCATTTTACCAGCGAAATCAATGTAAGTTATCGTATTTTGGACATTGTTTGAAATAACGACCTTACTTCCTTAAAAAAGAATTATACAAAGTTAGTTTCTAGGCGTTTATTCATGAGAGCTCTCGCTGACTGCCGGGTCTTCGCTTACGGCCACACCGCGCTGAGAACGCCCGATCTCGTCTGATCTCGGAAGCTAAGCAACGTCGGGCCTGGTTAGTACTTGGATGGGAGACCGCCTGGGAATACCAGGTGCTGTGAGCATTTTACCAGCGAAATCAATGTAAATTATCGTATTTTGGACATTGTTTGAAATAACGACCTTACTTCCTTAAAAAAGAATTATACAAAGTTAGTTTCTAGGCGTTTATTCATGAGAGCTCTCGCTGACTGCCCGGTCTTCGCTTACGGCCACACCGCGCTGAGAACGCCCGATCTCGTCTGATCTCGGAAGCTAAGCAACGTCGGGCCTGGTTAGTACTTGGATGGGAGACCGCCTGGGAATACCAGGTGCTGTGAGCATTTTACCAGCGAAATCAATGTAAATTATCGTATTTTGGACATTGTTTGAAATAACGACCTTACTTCCTTAAAAAAGAATTATACAAAGTTAGTTTCTAGGCGTTTATTCATGAGAGCTCTCGCTGACTGTCGGGTCTTCGCTTACGGCCACACCGCGCTGAGAACGCCCGATCTCGTCTGATCTCGGAAGCTAAGCAACGTCGGGCCTGGTTAGTACTTGGATGGGAGACCGCCTGGGAATACCAGATGCTGTGAGCATTTTACCAGCGAAATCAATGTAAGTTATCGTATTGTGGACATTGTTTGAAATAACGACCTTACTTCCTTAAAAAAGAATTATACAAAGTTAGTTTTTAGGCGTTTATTCATGAGAGCTCTCGCTGACTGCCGGGTCTTCGCTTACGGCCACACCGCGAGAACGCCAGATCTCGTGAGACCGGAAGTGATTGGAGACGCGCGAAGCTGCGAATTGTTTGGTCAGCTGCGTTTGCTTTTGCGGAAAAGTTTGGAAATCGTAAAAGTTTCAACAAATACATAGTGCGTACGGTTGGCTCGCTCTCCCCCGACAGCTCTGCTGTTTGGGGGAAGAAAAACGAGGAGAATGGAGACCGGGAAATCAAAGACGGCAGGAAGGAAGGAGACGAACACGGAGGAAGGAAAGACGGAGGCGCCGGTAAGAAACTTCGACAAAGCTCTTACCTTGAGTGTGGAGATTGAAGGAGATGAAATTATTTCGATGATGGAATTACTGAGAGCGACGAAGGATGTGTGTGGAAACGTGATCGGTTGCCGGTTTAAAGCGGCCAAGAAATATGAGATTACGATGAATAACGTAAAAGGGAAAGAAAGGCTAATGGACGGTTTTAAAATTAAAAACTGCAGAATCATGGCTAGAGAAGTGGTCAATGACGAGCTAATGGTCTCCTTTCTAAACCTACCGACATATATCGAAGACAAAGACATTTTAAATAAACTTACCGAATGGGGAGTAAAGGCGTTATCGCCGATTAAGAGAAGGATGTGGCCGGGAACGGATATCGCGGACGGTACAAGATTCCTTAGAGTAAAATTTAATGAGACGGTAAAGTCACTGCCGTACTCGACAAAGTTTGAAACTATGGAAGGGATACAGTTCTTCCGAGTGATACATGACAGGCAGCTAAAGGTGTGCAGGCTATGTGTGCAGCCTGGCCACATACTGAGAGAGTGTCCGGACTTTCGATGCTTCAAATGTGGGAAGCAGGGGCACTATGCACGAGAGTGCCTGGACGTGTGTGAAATATGCTTCCGGAAAAAGAATGAATGCAGGTGCGCGGACAGAGAGGAGGAAAAAGAGGAAGACTCCTCTCAGATGGAAGGGGAGATGGAGGAGGAGGAGGAGGAAGGTGAGGCTGCCGTAGTGGAGAGGGAGAGCCATGATGGAGTGAGAGAACGCGGGGTCCGAGAGGCTGTGCGTCAGAGGAGTGGAGGGCTGCAAGAGACCGCTGTGCGTCAGAGGAGTGGAGGGCTGCAAGAGACCGAGGCGCGTGCAAAGACGGCGAGAGCGGCTCCTGCTATGGAGAGGAAAGAGGCGAAAGAGACGGTGGATGGACAAAAGGAGAAAGAAAGTGGCGAGAAGGGAAAAGCAACAGGCGACGAAATGCCGGAGAGCCAGGACATGGACAGCCTGACGGACACGGATGAAGAAACGAGAGTTCTGACGGCGCAGATTTTGGCTGCGAGGAAAAGGGGACTGGATATGACTGGGAAACACGGGAAAGGACGAGACAAGAGTGGAAAGGTAAAGAAGAAAACTTTCTGATTATAGAAAATTATTTTATGAACTGTCTTGCTACAATGATCAAAATAACATCTTTTAATGTAAACGGAATAAGGAACATGACGAAATTTGAGCAAACAATAACTGTCTGTAGTTCTGAAATCATATGTTTACAAGAAACTAATTGGGATGATAGCAAGATGGATGAAATGGGAAAAAGATGGGACGGAATGATTTTTGCGAGCAATGGTAGCGAACGGTCGTGTGGGGTTGCTATCCTAATAAAAAAGGGCTATACGCGAAACATTCAAAAAACATATAATGATACGAGCGGGCGGGTTATCATAATTGATTTCGAATACCTCGGGAAAATGTACAAACTAGTTAATATATATGCACCAAATGTAGAGTCCGATAGGAGGGATTTTTTCAAACAACTGAAACCTCTATGTATTGGAAACTGCATCGTAATCGGGGATTTTAATGTATGGTGTAGTCGGCTGGACGCTTCGCGATGTGCCAATTTTAAATGGGACACGTCACGAAGAGAATTGTATAGTATGATGACGGATAATAGACTTATGGATGTGTGGAGAATAGAGAACCCAGCGAAAAAAGTTTTTTCGAGAAGGCAGGTGGTGATGGGTGAATTAAAGCAAAGTAGGATTGACCTATGCCTGATAAAAGACAGTATTGTAAATGATTTTAAAAATATGGAATATAAATTTACAACAATTAGTGATCATGCTGTACTGTCATTAATAATGTGTGCAGGGCAAGAGAAACAAAGAGGAGGGACGTGGTGTCTAAATGTGTGCCTGTTAAAAGAGAGAGGTTATAGAGAAATAATTGAGAAGTGCATTAGGGAGGAATATGAAAGTGAAGTAAAAGGCATAGATATTGGCCTATGGTGGGAGGCCCTTAAGGCTAAAATTAAAAAAGTAAGTATAAGATATGCAAAGCATAGGAATTTTAAAGAAAAGATAAAGGAAAAGGAAATTAGAGAGAGAATGCTAAGAGAGATGGAGAGGTCAGAGGAGGAAAATGACTATAACATAGAGGAGTATGTTAAATTAAGGGCGGAGCTGCAGACGCATGAGGAGAGAAGATGTATGGGGGCTATAATGAGGAGTAAGGCAAAGAATGTGATAGAAGGGGAGAAGTGTACTTCCTTCTTCCTTGGTATGGAAAAAAAGCGGCAAACGAAAAACAGAATTGAAGAACTAGAAGATGAAACGGGTGAGAAAGTTAATGATCTTGTAGGTGTCCTAGAGATTGTTGAGGCCTTTTATAAAAACCTTTTTAAAAAAACTGGCAGCGACAAGGAGAGTAGGGAGAGAGTATTAGAGAAGGTAAGAATGAGAATATCTGAGGGAGAGAGTGAGGACTGTGACAAAACAATTGAATTGGATGAAATTAAAACGGCAATAATGAGCGCGCAAGCCCGTAAAAGCCCGGGATTAGATGGTTTGCCGAACGATTTTTACAAAACGTTTGTTGATATCCTAGCGCCAATTTTACTGGAAGTATTCAGATACATGGAGGATAAGAATGTGGTCCCGGAGTCAATGGCAACGGGAGTCATAACTATAATTTATAAAAATCAAGGAAGCAGGCATAGGCTAGAAAATTACCGGCCTATAAGCCTGCTGAATAGTGACTACAAAATAGTGGCAAAGGTATTGGCGAATAGGTTAAAAGGGGTGCTGGGGAGCATAATTGCCCCAACGCAAACATACAGTGTCCCAGGAAGAGACATAGCAGACATCAGCTGCTCAATAAGGGATGTGGTGAAATATATGAACACAAACAACAATGAAGGTGGCATTGTGTTGGCAGTTGATCTGAACAAAGCCTTTGACAGGGTGGAACATGAATATTTGACAGAAACAATGAGAAAATATGGTTTTGGAAAAAGAATGGTGACTTGGATAGAGCTTTTATATAGAAATGCTAAAAGCTGTGTGAAATGTAATGGAGTTTTAACGGATACTTTCCCATTAGAAAGATCGGTGAGGCAAGGCTGTCCCCTATCTGCATTACTATATTGTATCTCTGCAGAACCGCTGGCAGACCTGGTGAAAAGTGACGGAGGGATAAGAGGGGTAAGCATACCGGGTGGAGGCTGTAGCCTTGTTTATCAGTATGCGGATGACACTACCTTCACTGTGAAAGATGAAGATAGTGTCAAACGGATCATGGAACTAATACATACTTATGGTAGAGCATCGGGGGCAAAAATAAATGTAAATAAATCCAAAATGATGTATGTAGGTAGAGTTGAAAGAAAGGGATGTGGAATAGATTTTAAAATTGCAAAAGATTTTATTAAGATCTTGGGCATAAATATAGGAAGCAACGAAAAGGAGGCTAGGGATTTGACGTGGACAGGGTGTGTGAATAAAATAAAGCAAACACTGAACTTTTGGAAACAAAGGGGCCTACACCTAAAAGGGAAAGTAATTGTGTGTAACACTTTGATGACATCAAAGCTGATATACGCATTAGGAGTACTTGACATGCCAGAATGGGTAACAAATGAAATAAACGGAATAATATCAAACTTTTTATGGGATGGGAAAGGGGTGAAAATATCACACAAAACCCTAATGGCTGAACACAAAATGGGAGGATTAAGATTGATAGACCTGAAGCTAAAGAAGAAGGCCATAAGAATAAAGACCATTCAAAAATACCTGTTTGGAACGGTTGACTACGGTTGGAAGGACTTTTTTAAAGATTTTCTAGACCAAAGTGGAGGTTGTAAGGACTATGGCTTACTTATGAGTTTAAAAAAAACACTAATGGAGAATATTCCCAATTTTTACAAGGAGGTGTTTGAAGCATGGGCGGGAATAATTAAAAAGGCAAAGTACGGATGTGAAGAGGTGGATACGGTTTTAAATCACCCGGTTTTTCTTAATCAGAAAGTGATGAATGATGGCAATGTACTGTACAATAAGGCGTTCATTGGTGCAGGTTTAGGACAGGTGAAAGAGTACATGTATGAAGTGAAACCGGGGTTTTTACCTGTACAGGCGATATTTGACACCGTACGTGAGTATAACGAAGAGATAAGATTTGGAACTGTGAAAAATGTTTTTATGAAAATAAAAGGGAGTATACCCAGAGAGTGGGTAAAATTAATAAATGACGGGATTGGAAAAAGAAAAGAAGACTCGGTAAAGTTTCCTGACGTGACTGTCGAAGGGAATACAATGAGAATGGAACTAAAAACAATGAAAGTGAAACATATATACAAAGTAATGACAGAGAATGAAGTTAAAGAGCCAACGTCAGAAAAATTTTGGGGAGGAATATTTCCAGACTTAAACCAAAAAGAAATGTGGGATAATTTGAATGTCAAATACAACGGAAGTGAATGTGAAAATAATGATTTTAAAATAAGACACAACAGAGTATATACAAATATAGTTTTACATCAAATTGATAAAAACAATAAAAGGGAATGTGATGTATGCAATGAACAACCAGAAACTCTGTTGCATATGATGTTGGAATGTGAGGACCTGAAAAGTTTTTACTCTGAATTGAGAAAATGTCTGGTGAAAAATTGGGTGAAATTATGTATCGGACGCTTTGAATGGAGGAAACTGATTTTGTTTGGTGTGTGGAAAAAAAGGAAAAAGAAAGGCAATATGAACCTGCTGAACTACGTACTGAGTCATGCAAGATACGCAATTATTTCAAGAAGAAATATGGCGCATTTTGAAGGGAAAAAAATCAGCGCATGGGTCTTGTTTGAATCAATGGTAAAAAGAAACATAAAATTGTTGTATGAATATGGACAAATTGATTTTGCGGAATGGTTTGTTGAAGGCAGTAACTTTGTGACAGTGACAAATGAAGGGAAAATACAATTTAATTTCTAAAGTATTATGGATTATGATTTATTAAAAGTTTGGTTTGTAAATAGTTTATTGGATAAACATCAGATATGAACTGTATATAATGGATATAATAGAAAAATGAAGCATGTATGATGTATATGACAAATGTGAAATTATTCTTTTTGTTTGTTTTGTCCTAAAAGTTTTTAAAATGTAAAATGTAAATATGGAAAATAAAATTTTTATAAAAAAAAAAAAAAAGAACGCCCGATCTCGTCTGATCTCGGAAGCTAAGCAACGTCGGGCCTGGTTAGTACTTGGATGGGAGACCGCCTGGGAATACCAGGTGCTGTGAGCATTTTACCAGCGAAATCAATGTAAATTATCGTATTTTGGACATTGTTTGAAATAACGACCTTACTTCCTTAAAAAAGAATTATACAAAGTTAGTTTCTAGGCGTTTATTCATGAGAGCTCTCGCTGACTGCCGGGTCTTCGCTTACGGCCACACCCGCTGAGAACGCCCGATCATCGTCTGATCTCGGAAGCTAAGCAACGTCGGGCCTGGTTAGTACTTGGATGGGAGACCGCCTGGGAATACCAGGTGCTGTGAGCATTTTACCAGCGAAATCAATGTACATTATCGTATTTTGGACATTGTTTGAAATAACGACCTTACTTCCTTAAAAAAGAATTATACAAAGTTAGTTTCTAGGCGTTTATTCATGAGAGCTCTCGCTGACTGCCGGGTCTTCGCTTACGGCCACACCGCGCTGAGAACGCCCGATCTCGTCTGATCTCGGAAGCTAAGCAACGTCGGGCCTGGTTAGTACTTGGATGGGAGACCGCCTGGGAATACCAGGTGCTGTGAGCATTTTACCAGCGAAATCAATGTACATTATCGTATTTTGGACATTGTTTGAAATAACGACCTTACTTCCTTAAAAAAGAATTATACAAAGTTAGTTTCTAGGCGTTTATTCATGAGAGCTCTCGCTGACTGCCGGGTCTTCGCTTACGGCCACACCGCGCTGAGAACGCCCGATCTCGTCTGATCTCGGAAGCTAAGCAACGTCGGGCCTGGTTAGTACTTGGATGGGAGACCGCCTGGGAATACCAGGTGCTGTGAGCATTTTACCAGCGAAATCAATGTACATTATCGTATTTTGGACATTGTTTGAAATAACGACCTTACTTCCTTAAAAAAGAATTATACAAAGTTAGTTTCTAGGCGTTTATTCATGAGAGCTCTCGCTGACTGCCGGGTCTTCGCTTACGGCCACACCGCGCTGAGAACGCCCGATCTCGTCTGATCTCGGAAGCTAAGCAACGTCGGGCCTGGTTAGTACTTGGATGGGAGACCGCCTGGGAATACCAGGTGCTGTGAGCATTTTACCAGCGAAATCAATGTACATTATCGTATTTTGGACATTGTTTGAAATAACGACCTTACTTCCTTAAAAAAGAATTATACAAAGTTAGTTTCTAGGCGTTTATTCATGAGAGCTCTCGCTGACTGCCGGGTCTTCGCTTACGGCCACACCGCGCTGAGAACGCCCGATCTCGTCTGATCTCGGAAGCTAAGCAACGTCGGGCCTGGTTAGTACTTGGATGGGAGACCGCCTGGGAATACCAGGTGCTGTGAGCATTTTACCAGCGAAATCAATGTACATTATCGTATTTTGGACATTGTTTGAAATAACGACCTTACTTCCTTAAAAAAGAATTATACAAAGTTAGTTTCTAGGCGTTTATTCATGAGAGCTCTCGCTGACTGCCGGGTCTTCGCTTACGGCCACACCGCGCTGAGAACGCCCGATCTCGTCTGATCTCGGAAGCTAAGCAACGTCGGGCCTGGTTAGTACTTGGATGGGAGACCGCCTGGGAATACCAGGTGCTGTGAGCATTTTACCAGCGAAATCAATGTAAGTTATCGTATTTTGGACATTGTTTGAAATAACGACCTTACTTCCTTAAAAAAGAATTATACAAAGTTAGTTTCTAGGCGTTTATTCATGAGAGCTCTCGCTGACTGCCGGGTCTTCGCTTACGGCCACACCGCGCTGAGAACGCCCGATCTCGTCTGATCTCGGAAGCTAAGCAACGTCGGGCCTGGTTAGTACTTGGATGGGAGACCGCCTGGGAATACCAGGTGCTGTGAGCATTTTACCAGCGAAATCAATGTAAATTATCGTATTTTGGACATTGTTTGAAATAACGACCTTACTTCCTTAAAAAAGAATTATACAAAGTTAGTTTCTAGGCGTTTATTCATGAGAGCTCTCGCTGACTGCCGGGTCTTCGCTTACGGCCACACCGCGCTGAGAACGCCCGATCTCGTCTGATCTCGGAAGCTAAGCAACGTCGGGCCTGGTTAGTACTTGGATGGGAGACCGCCTGGGAATACCAGGTGCTGTGAGCATTTTACCAGCGAAATCAATGTAAGTTATCGTATTTTGGACATTGTTTGAAATAACGACCTTACTTCCTTAAAAAAGAATTATACAAAGTTAGTTTCTAGGCGTTTATTCATGAGAGCTCTCGCTGACTGCCGGGTCTTCGCTTACGGCCACACCGCGCTGAGAACGCCCGATCTCGTCTGATCTCGGAAGCTAAGCAACGTCGGGCCTGGTTAGTACTTGGATGGGAGACCGCCTGGGAATACCAGGTGCTGTGAGCATTTTACCAGCGAAATCAATGTAAGTTATCGTATTTTGGACATTGTTTGAAATAACGACCTTACTTCCTTAAAAAAGAATTATACAAAGTTAGTTTCTAGGCGTTTATTCATGAGAGCTCTCGCTGACTGCCGGGTCTTCGCTTACGGCCACACCGCGCTGAGAACGCCCGATCTCGTCTGATCTCGGAAGCTAAGCAACGTCGGGCCTGGTTAGTACTTGGATGGGAGACCGCCTGGGAATACCAGGTGCTGTGAGCATTTTACCAGCGAAATCAATGTAAGTTATCGTATTTTGGACATTGTTTGAAATAACGACCTTACTTCCTTAAAAAAGAATTATACAAAGTTAGTTTCTAGGCGTTTATTCATGAGAGCTCTCGCTGACTGCCGGGTCTTCGCTTACGGCCACACCGCGCTGAGAACGCCCGATCTCGTCTGATCTCGGAAGCTAAGCAACGTCGGGCCTGGTTAGTACTTGGATGGGAGACCGCCTGGGAATACCAGGTGCTGTGAGCATTTTACCAGCGAAATCAATGTAAGTTATCGTATTTTGGACATTGTTTGAAATAACGACCTTACTTCCTTAAAAAAGAATTATACAAAGTTAGTTTCTAGGCGTTTATTCATGAGAGCTCTCGCTGACTGCCGGGTCTTCGCTTACGGCCACACCGCGCTGAGAACGCCCGATCTCGTCTGATCTCGGAAGCTAAGCAACGTCGGGCCTGGTTAGTACTTGGATGGGAGACCGCCTGGGAATACCAGGTGCTGTGAGCATTTTACCAGCGAAATCAATGTAAGTTATCGTATTTTGGACATTGTTTGAAATAACGACCTTACTTCCTTAAAAAAGAATTATACAAAGTTAGTTTCTAGGCGTTTATTCATGAGAGCTCTCGCTGACTGCCGGGTCTTCGCTTACGGCCACACCGCGCTGAGAACGCCCGATCTCGTCTGATCTCGGAAGCTAAGCAACGTCGGGCCTGGTTAGTACTTGGATGGGAGACCGCCTGGGAATACCAGGTGCTGTGAGCATTTTACCAGCGAAATCAATGTAAGTTATCGTATTTTGGACATTGTTTGAAATAACGACCTTACTTCCTTAAAAAAGAATTATACAAAGTTAGTTTCTAGGCGTTTATTCATGAGAGCTCTCGCTGACTGCCGGGTCTTCGCTTACGGCCACACCGCGCTGAGAACGCCCGATCTCGTCTGATCTCGGAAGCTAAGCAACGTCGGGCCTGGTTAGTACTTGGATGGGAGACCGCCTGGGAATACCAGGTGCTGTGAGCATTTTACCAGCGAAATCAATGTAAGTTATCGTATTTTGGACATTGTTTGAAATAACGACCTTACTTCCTTAAAAAAGAATTATACAAAGTTAGTTTCTAGGCGTTTATTCATGAGAGCTCTCGCTGACTGCCGGGTCTTCGCTTACGGCCACACCGCGCTGAGAACGCCCGATCTCGTCTGATCTCGGAAGCTAAGCAACGTCGGGCCTGGTTAGTACTTGGATGGGAGACCGCCTGGGAATACCAGGTGCTGTGAGCATTTTACCAGCGAAATCAATGTACAGTTATCGTATTTTGGACATTGTTTGAAATAACGACCTTACTTCCTTAAAAAAGAATTATACAAAGTTAGTTTCTAGGCGTTTATTCATGAGAGCTCTCGCTGACTGCCGGGTCTTCGCTTACGGCCACACCGCGCTGAGAACGCCCGATCTCGTCTGATCTCGGAAGCTAAGCAACGTCGGGCCTGGTTAGTACTTGGATGGGAGACCGCCTGGGAATACCAGGTGCTGTGAGCATTTTACCAGCGAAATCAATGTAAGTTATCGTATTTTGGACATTGTTTGAAATAACGACCTTACTTCCTTAAAAAAGAATTATACAAAGTTAGTTTCTAGGCGTTTATTCATGAGAGCTCTCGCTGACTGCCGGGTCTTCGCTTACGGCCACACCGCGCTGAGAACGCCCGATCTCGTCTGATCTCGGAAGCTAAGCAACGTCGGGCCTGGTTAGTACTTGGATGGGAGACCGCCTGGGAATACCAGGTGCTGTGAGCATTTTACCAGCGAAATCAATGTAAGTTATCGTATTTTGGACATTGTTTGAAATAACGACCTTACTTCCTTAAAAAAGAATTATACAAAGTTAGTTTCTAGGCGTTTATTCATGAGAGCTCTCGCTGACTGCCGGGTCTTCGCTTACGGCCACACCGCGCTGAGAACGCCCGATCTCGTCTGATCTCGGAAGCTAAGCAACGTCGGGCCTGGTTAGTACTTGGATGGGAGACCGCCTGGGAATACCAGGTGCTGTGAGCATTTTACCAGCGAAATCAATGTAAGTTATCGTATTTTGGACATTGTTTGAAATAACGACCTTACTTCCTTAAAAAAGAATTATACAAAGTTAGTTTCTAGGCGTTTATTCATGAGAGCTCTCGCTGACTGCCGGGTCTTCGCTTACGGCCACACCGCGCTGAGAACGCCCGATCTCGTCTGATCTCGGAAGCTAAGCAACGTCGGGCCTGGTTAGTACTTGGATGGGAGACCGCCTGGGAATACCAGGTGCTGTGAGCATTTTACCAGCGAAATCAATGTAAGTTATCGTATTTTGGACATTGTTTGAAATAACGACCTTACTTCCTTAAAAAAGAATTATACAAAGTTAGTTTCTAGGCGTTTATTCATGAGAGCTCTCGCTGACTGCCGGGTCTTCGCTTACGGCCACACCGCGCTGAGAACGCCCGATCTCGTCTGATCTCGGAAGCTAAGCAACGTCGGGCCTGGTTAGTACTTGGATGGGAGACCGCCTGGGAATACCAGGTGCTGTGAGCATTTTACCAGCGAAATCAATGTAAGTTATCGTATTTTGGACATTGTTTGAAATAACGACCTTACTTCCTTAAAAAAGAATTATACAAAGTTAGTTTCTAGGCGTTTATTCATGAGAGCTCTCGCTGACTGCCGGGTCTTCGCTTACGGCCACACCGCGCTGAGAACGCCCGATCTCGTCTGATCTCGGAAGCTAAGCAACGTCGGGCCTGGTTAGTACTTGGATGGGAGACCGCCTGGGAATACCAGGTGCTGTGAGCATTTTACCAGCGAAATCAATGTAAGTTATCGTATTTTGGACATTGTTTGAAATAACGACCTTACTTCCTTAAAAAAGAATTATACAAAGTTAGTTTCTAGGCGTTTATTCATGAGAGCTCTCGCTGACTGCCGGGTCTTCGCTTACGGCCACACCGCGCTGAGAACGCCCGATCTCGTCTGATCTCGGAAGCTAAGCAACGTCGGGCCTGGTTAGTACTTGGATGGGAGACCGCCTGGGAATACCAGGTGCTGTGAGCATTTTACCAGCGAAATCAATGTAAGTTATCGTATTTTGGACATTGTTTGAAATAACGACCTTACTTCCTTAAAAAAGAATTATACAAAGTTAGTTTCTAGGCGTTTATTCATGAGAGCTCTCGCTGACTGCCGGGTCTTCGCTTACGGCCACACCGCGCTGAGAACGCCCGATCTCGTCTGATCTCGGAAGCTAAGCAACGTCGGGCCTGGTTAGTACTTGGATGGGAGACCGCCTGGGAATACCAGGTGCTGTGAGCATTTTACCAGCGAAATCAATGTAAGTTATCGTATTTTGGACATTGTTTGAAATAACGACCTTACTTCCTTAAAAAAGAATTATACAAAGTTAGTTTCTAGGCGTTTATTCATGAGAGCTCTCGCTGACTGCCGGGTCTTCGCTTACGGCCACACCGCGCTGAGAACGCCCGATCTCGTCTGATCTCGGAAGCTAAGCAACGTCGGGCCTGGTTAGTACTTGGATGGGAGACCGCCTGGGAATACCAGGTGCTGTGAGCATTTTACCAGCGAAATCAATGTAAGTTATCGTATTTTGGACATTGTTTGAAATAACGACCTTACTTCCTTAAAAAAGAATTATACAAAGTTAGTTTCTAGGCGTTTATTCATGAGAGCTCTCGCTGACTGCCGGGTCTTCGCTTACGGCCACACCGCGCTGAGAACGCCCGATCTCGTCTGATCTCGGAAGCTAAGCAACGTCGGGCCTGGTTAGTACTTGGATGGGAGACCGCCTGGGAATACCAGGTGCTGTGAGCATTTTACCAGCGAAATCAATGTAAGTTATCGTATTTTGGACATTGTTTGAAATAACGACCTTACTTCCTTAAAAAAGAATTATACAAAGTTAGTTTCTAGGCGTTTATTCATGAGAGCTCTCGCTGACTGCCGGGTCTTCGCTTACGGCCACACCGCGCTGAGAACGCCCGATCTCGTCTGATCTCGGAAGCTAAGCAACGTCGGGCCTGGTTAGTACTTGGATGGGAGACCGCCTGGGAATACCAGGTGCTGTGAGCATTTTACCAGCGAAATCAATGTAAGTTATCGTATTTTGGACATTGTTTGAAATAACGACCTTACTTCCTTAAAAAAGAATTATACAAAGTTAGTTTCTAGGCGTTTATTCATGAGAGCTCTCGCTGACTGCCGGGTCTTCGCTTACGGCCACACCGCGCTGAGAACGCCCGATCTCGTCTGATCTCGGAAGCTAAGCAACGTCGGGCCTGGTTAGTACTTGGATGGGAGACCGCCTGGGAATACCAGGTGCTGTGAGCATTTTACCAGCGAAATCAATGTAAGTTATCGTATTTTGGACATTGTTTGAAATAACGACCTTACTTCCTTAAAAAAGAATTATACAAAGTTAGTTTCTAGGCGTTTATTCATGAGAGCTCTCGCTGACTGCCGGGTCTTCGCTTACGGCCACACCGCGCTGAGAACGCCCGATCTCGTCTGATCTCGGAAGCTAAGCAACGTCGGGCCTGGTTAGTACTTGGATGGGAGACCGCCTGGGAATACCAGGTGCTGTGAGCATTTTACCAGCGAAATCAATGTAAGTTATCGTATTTTGGACATTGTTTGAAATAACGACCTTACTTCCTTAAAAAAGAATTATACAAAGTTAGTTTCTAGGCGTTTATTCATGAGAGCTCTCGCTGACTGCCGGGTCTTCGCTTACGGCCACACCGCGCTGAGAACGCCCGATCTCGTCTGATCTCGGAAGCTAAGCAACGTCGGGCCTGGTTAGTACTTGGATGGGAGACCGCCTGGGAATACCAGGTGCTGTGAGCATTTTACCAGCGAAATCAATGTAAATTATCGTATTTTGGACATTGTTTGAAATAACGACCTTACTTCCTTAAAAAAGAATTATACAAAGTTAGTTTCTAGGCGTTTATTCATGAGAGCTCTCGCTGACTGCCGGGTCTTCGCTTACGGCCACACCGCGCTGAGAACGCCCGATCTCGTCTGATCTCGGAAGCTAAGCAACGTCGGGCCTGGTTAGTACTTGGATGGGAGACCGCCTGGGAATACCAGGTGCTGTGAGCATTTTACCAGCGAAATCAATGTAAGTTATCGTATTTTGGACATTGTTTGAAATAACGACCTTACTTCCTTAAAAAAGAATTATACAAAGTTAGTTTCTAGGCGTTTATTCATGAGAGCTCTCGCTGACTGCCGGGTCTTCGCTTACGGCCACACCGCGCTGAGAACGCCCGATCTCGTCTGATCTCGGAAGCTAAGCAACGTCGGGCCTGGTTAGTACTTGGATGGGAGACCGCCTGGGAATACCAGGTGCTGTGAGCATTTTACCAGCGAAATCAATGTAAGTTATCGTATTTTGGACATTGTTTGAAATAACGACCTTACTTCCTTAAAAAAGAATTATACAAAGTTAGTTTCTAGGCGTTTATTCATGAGAGCTCTCGCTGACTGCCGGGTCTTCGCTTACGGCCACACCGCGCTGAGAACGCCCGATCTCGTCTGATCTCGGAAGCTAAGCAACGTCGGGCCTGGTTAGTACTTGGATGGGAGACCGCCTGGGAATACCAGGTGCTGTGAGCATTTTACCAGCGAAATCAATGTAAATTATCGTATTTTGGACATTGTTTGAAATAACGACCTTACTTCCTTAAAAAAGAATTATACAAAGTTAGTTTCTAGGCGTTTATTCATGAGAGCTCTCGCTGACTGCCGGGTCTTCGCTTACGGCCACACCGCGCTGAGAACGCCCGATCTCGTCTGATCTCGGAAGCTAAGCAACGTCGGGCCTGGTTAGTACTTGGATGGGAGACCGCCTGGGAATACCAGGTGCTGTGAGCATTTTACCAGCGAAATCAATGTACATTATCGTATTTTGGACATTGTTTGAAATAACGACCTTACTTCCTTAAAAAAGAATTATACAAAGTTAGTTTCTAGGCGTTTATTCATGAGAGCTCTCGCTGACTGCCGGGTCTTCGCTTACGGCCACACCGCGCTGAGAACGCCCGATCTCGTCTGATCTCGGAAGCTAAGCAACGTCGGGCCTGGTTAGTACTTGGATGGGAGACCGCCTGGGAATACCAGGTGCTGTGAGCATTTTACCAGCGAAATCAATGTACATTATCGTATTTTGGACATTGTTTGAAATAACGACCTTACTTCCTTAAAAAAGAATTATACAAAGTTAGTTTCTAGGCGTTTATTCATGAGAGCTCTCGCTGACTGCCGGGTCTTCGCTTACGGCCACACCGCGCTGAGAACGCCCGATCTCGTCTGATCTCGGAAGCTAAGCAACGTCGGGCCTGGTTAGTACTTGGATGGGAGACCGCCTGGGAATACCAGGTGCTGTGAGCATTTTACCAGCGAAATCAATGTACATTATCGTATTTTGGACATTGTTTGAAATAACGACCTTACTTCCTTAAAAAAGAATTATACAAAGTTAGTTTCTAGGCGTTTATTCATGAGAGCTCTCGCTGACTGCCGGGTCTTCGCTTACGGCCACACCGCGCTGAGAACGCCCGATCTCGTCTGATCTCGGAAGCTAAGCAACGTCGGGCCTGGTTAGTACTTGGATGGGAGACCGCCTGGGAATACCAGGTGCTGTGAGCATTTTACCAGCGAAATCAATGTACATTATCGTATTTTGGACATTGTTTGAAATAACGACCTTACTTCCTTAAAAAAGAATTATACAAAGTTAGTTTCTAGGCGTTTATTCATGAGAGCTCTCGCTGACTGCCGGGTCTTCGCTTACGGCCACACCGCGCTGAGAACGCCCGATCTCGTCTGATCTCGGAAGCTAAGCAACGTCGGGCCTGGTTAGTACTTGGATGGGAGACCGCCTGGGAATACCAGGTGCTGTGAGCATTTTACCAGCGAAATCAATGTAAATTATCGTATTTTGGACATTGTTTGAAATAACGACCTTACTTCCTTAAAAAAGAATTATACAAAGTTAGTTTCTAGGCGTTTATTCATGAGAGCTCTCGCTGACTGCCGGGTCTTCGCTTACGGCCACACCGCGCTGAGAACGCCCGATCTCGTCTGATCTCGGAAGCTAAGCAACGTCGGGCCTGGTTAGTACTTGGATGGGAGACCGCCTGGGAATACCAGGTGCTGTGAGCATTTTACCAGCGAAATCAATGTAAATTATCGTATTTTGGACATTGTTTGAAATAACGACCTTACTTCCTTAAAAAAGAATTATACAAAGTTAGTTTCTAGGCGTTTATTCATGAGAGCTCTCGCTGACTGCCGGGTCTTCGCTTACGGCCACACCGCGCTGAGAACGCCCGATCTCGTCTGATCTCGGAAGCTAAGCAACGTCGGGCCTGGTTAGTACTTGGATGGGAGACCGCCTGGGAATACCAGGTGCTGTGAGCATTTTACCAGCGAAATCAATGTAAATTATCGTATTTTGGACATTGTTTGAAATAACGACCTTACTTCCTTAAAAAAGAATTATACAAAGTTAGTTTCTAGGCGTTTATTCATGAGAGCTCTCGCTGACTGCCGGGTCTTCGCTTACGGCCACACCGCGCTGAGAACGCCCGATCTCGTCTGATCTCGGAAGCTAAGCAACGTCGGGCCTGGTTAGTACTTGGATGGGAGACCGCCTGGGAATACCAGGTGCTGTGAGCATTTTACCAGCGAAATCAATGTACATTATCGTATTTTGGACATTGTTTGAAATAACGACCTTACTTCCTTAAAAAAGAATTATACAAAGTTAGTTTCTAGGCGTTTATTCATGAGAGCTCTCGCTGACTGCCGGGTCTTCGCTTACGGCCACACCGCGCTGAGAACGCCCGATCTCGTCTGATCTCGGAAGCTAAGCAACGTCGGGCCTGGTTAGTACTTGGATGGGAGACCGCCTGGGAATACCAGGTGCTGTGAGCATTTTACCAGCGAAATCAATGTACATTATCGTATTTTGGACATTGTTTGAAATAACGACCTTACTTCCTTAAAAAAGAATTATACAAAGTTAGTTTCTAGGCGTTTATTCATGAGAGCTCTCGCTGACTGCCGGGTCTTCGCTTACGGCCACACCGCGCTGAGAACGCCCGATCTCGTCTGATCTCGGAAGCTAAGCAACGTCGGGCCTGGTTAGTACTTGGATGGGAGACCGCCTGGGAATACCAGGTGCTGTGAGCATTTTACCAGCGAAATCAATGTACATTATCGTATTTTGGACATTGTTTGAAATAACGACCTTACTTCCTTAAAAAAGAATTATACAAAGTTAGTTTCTAGGCGTTTATTCATGAGAGCTCTCGCTGACTGCCGGGTCTTCGCTTACGGCCACACCGCGCTGAGAACGCCCGATCTCGTCTGATCTCGGAAGCTAAGCAACGTCGGGCCTGGTTAGTACTTGGATGGGAGACCGCCTGGGAATACCAGGTGCTGTGAGCATTTTACCAGCGAAATCAATGTAAATTATCGTATTTTGGACATTGTTTGAAATAACGACCTTACTTCCTTAAAAAAGAATTATACAAAGTTAGTTTCTAGGCGTTTATTCATGAGAGCTCTCGCTGACTGCCGGGTCTTAGCTTACGGCCACACCGCGCTGAGAACGCCCGATCTCGTCTGATCTCGGAAGCTAAGCAACGTCGGGCCTGGTTAGTACTTGGATGGGAGACCGCCTGGGAATACCAGGTGCTGTGAGCATTTTACCAGCGAAATCAATGTACATTATCGTATTTTGGACATTGTTTGAAATAACGACCTTACTTCCTTAAAAAAGAATTATACAAAGTTAGTTTCTAGGCGTTTATTCATGAGAGCTCTCGCTGACTGCCGGGTCTTCGCTTACGGCCACACCGCGCTGAGAACGCCCGATCTCGTCTGATCTCGGAAGCTAAGCAACGTCGGGCCTGGTTAGTACTTGGATGGGAGACCGCCTGGGAATACCAGGTGCTGTGAGCATTTTACCAGCGAAATCAATGTACATTATCGTATTTTGGACATTGTTTGAAATAACGACCTTACTTCCTTAAAAAAGAATTATACAAAGTTAGTTTCTAGGCGTTTATTCATGAGAGCTCTCGCTGACTGCCGGGTCTTCGCTTACGGCCACACCGCGCTGAGAACGCCCGATCTCGTCTGATCTCGGAAGCTAAGCAACGTCGGGCCTGGTTAGTACTTGGATGGGAGACCGCCTGGGAATACCAGGTGCTGTGAGCATTTTACCAGCGAAATCAATGTACATTATCGTATTTTGGACATTGTTTGAAATAACGACCTTACTTCCTTAAAAAAGAATTATACAAAGTTAGTTTCTAGGCGTTTATTCATGAGAGCTCTCGCTGACTGCCGGGTCTTCGCTTACGGCCACACCGCGCTGAGAACGCCCGATCTCGTCTGATCTCGGAAGCTAAGCAACGTCGGGCCTGGTTAGTACTTGGATGGGAGACCGCCTGGGAATACCAGGTGCTGTGAGCATTTTACCAGCGAAATCAATGTAAATTATCGTATTTTGGACATTGTTTGAAATAACGACCTTACTTCCTTAAAAAAGAATTATACAAAGTTAGTTTCTAGGCGTTTATTCATGAGAGCTCTCGCTGACTGCCGGGTCTTCGCTTACGGCCACACCGCGCTGAGAACGCCCGATCTCGTCTGATCTCGGAAGCTAAGCAACGTCGGGCCTGGTTAGTACTTGGATGGGAGACCGCCTGGGAATACCAGGTGCTGTGAGCATTTTACCAGCGAAATCAATGTAAATTATCGTATTTTGGACATTGTTTGAAATAACGACCTTACTTCCTTAAAAAAGAATTATACAAAGTTAGTTTCTAGGCGTTTATTCATGAGAGCTCTCGCTGACTGCCGGGTCTTCGCTTACGGCCACACCGCGCTGAGAACGCCCGATCTCGTCTGATCTCGGAAGCTAAGCAACGTCGGGCCTGGTTAGTACTTGGATGGGAGACCGCCTGGGAATACCAGGTGCTGTGAGCATTTTACCAGCGAAATCAATGTACATTATCGTATTTTGGACATTGTTTGAAATAACGACCTTACTTCCTTAAAAAAGAATTATACAAAGTTAGTTTCTAGGCGTTTATTCATGAGAGCTCTCGCTGACTGCCGGGTCTTCGCTTACGGCCACACCGCGCTGAGAACGCCCGATCTCGTCTGATCTCGGAAGCTAAGCAACGTCGGGCCTGGTTAGTACTTGGATGGGAGACCGCCTGGGAATACCAGGTGCTGTGAGCATTTTACCAGCGAAATCAATGTAAATTATCGTATTTTGGACATTGTTTGAAATAACGACCTTACTTCCTTAAAAAAGAATTATACAAAGTTAGTTTCTAGGCGTTTATTCATGAGAGCTCTCGCTGACTGCCGGGTCTTCGCTTACGGCCACACCGCGCTGAGAACGCCCGATCTCGTCTGATCTCGGAAGCTAAGCAACGTCGGGCCTGGTTAGTACTTGGATGGGAGACCGCCTGGGAATACCAGGTGCTGTGAGCATTTTACCAGCGAAATCAATGTACATTATCGTATTTTGGACATTGTTTGAAATAACGACCTTACTTCCTTAAAAAAGAATTATACAAAGTTAGTTTCTAGGCGTTTATTCATGAGAGCTCTCGCTGACTGCCGGGTCTTCGCTTACGGCCACACCGCGCTGAGAACGCCCGATCTCGTCTGATCTCGGAAGCTAAGCAACGTCGGGCCTGGTTAGTACTTGGATGGGAGACCGCCTGGGAATACCAGGTGCTGTGAGCATTTTACCAGCGAAATCAATGTAAATTATCGTATTTTGGACATTGTTTGAAATAACGACCTTACTTCCTTAAAAAAGAATTATACAAAGTTAGTTTCTAGGCGTTTATTCATGAGAGCTCTCGCTGACTGCCGGGTCTTCGCTTACGGCCACACCGCGCTGAGAACGCCCGATCTCGTCTGATCTCGGAAGCTAAGCAACGTCGGGCCTGGTTAGTACTTGGATGGGAGACCGCCTGGGAATACCAGGTGCTGTGAGCATTTTACCAGCGAAATCAATGTACATTATCGTATTTTGGACATTGTTTGAAATAACGACCTTACTTCCTTAAAAAAGAATTATACAAAGTTAGTTTCTAGGCGTTTATTCATGAGAGCTCTCGCTGACTGCCGGGTCTTCGCTTACGGCCACACCGCGCTGAGAACGCCCGATCTCGTCTGATCTCGGAAGCTAAGCAACGTCGGGCCTGGTTAGTACTTGGATGGGAGACCGCCTGGGAATACCAGGTGCTGTGAGCATTTTACCAGCGAAATCAATGTACATTATCGTATTTTGGACATTGTTTGAAATAACGACCTTACTTCCTTAAAAAAGAATTATACAAAGTTAGTTTCTAGGCGTTTATTCATGAGAGCTCTCGCTGACTGCCGGGTCTTCGCTTACGGCCACACCGCGCTGAGAACGCCCGATCTCGTCTGATCTCGGAAGCTAAGCAACGTCGGGCCTGGTTAGTACTTGGATGGGAGACCGCCTGGGAATACCAGGTGCTGTGAGCATTTTACCAGCGAAATCAATGTACATTATCGTATTTTGGACATTGTTTGAAATAACGACCTTACTTCCTTAAAAAAGAATTATACAAAGTTAGTTTCTAGGCGTTTATTCATGAGAGCTCTCGCTGACTGCCGGGTCTTCGCTTACGGCCACACCGCGCTGAGAACGCCCGATCTCGTCTGATCTCGGAAGCTAAGCAACGTCGGGCCTGGTTAGTACTTGGATGGGAGACCGCCTGGGAATACCAGGTGCTGTGAGCATTTTACCAGCGAAATCAATGTAAATTATCGTATTTTGGACATTGTTTGAAATAACGACCTTACTTCCTTAAAAAAGAATTATACAAAGTTAGTTTCTAGGCGTTTATTCATGAGAGCTCTCGCTGACTGCCGGGTCTTCGCTTACGGCCACACCGCGCTGAGAACGCCCGATCTCGTCTGATCTCGGAAGCTAAGCAACGTCGGGCCTGGTTAGTACTTGGATGGGAGACCGCCTGGGAATACCAGGTGCTGTGAGCATTTTACCAGCGAAATCAATGTAAATTATCGTATTTTGGACATTGTTTGAAATAACGACCTTACTTCCTTAAAAAAGAATTATACAAAGTTAGTTTCTAGGCGTTTATTCATGAGAGCTCTCGCTGACTGCCGGGTCTTCGCTTACGGCCACACCGCGCTGAGAACGCCCGATCTCGTCTGATCTCGGAAGCTAAGCAACGTCGGGCCTGGTTAGTACTTGGATGGGAGACCGCCTGGGAATACCAGGTGCTGTGAGCATTTTACCAGCGAAATCAATGTAAATTATCGTATTTTGGACATTGTTTGAAATAACGACCTTACTTCCTTAAAAAAGAATTATACAAAGTTAGTTTCTAGGCGTTTATTCATGAGAGCTCTCGCTGACTGCCGGGTCTTCGCTTACGGCCACACCGCGCTGAGAACGCCCGATCTCGTCTGATCTCGGAAGCTAAGCAACGTCGGGCCTGGTTAGTACTTGGATGGGAGACCGCCTGGGAATACCAGGTGCTGTGAGCATTTTACCAGCGAAATCAATGTACATTATCGTATTTTGGACATTGTTTGAAATAACGACCTTACTTCCTTAAAAAAGAATTATACAAAGTTAGTTTCTAGGCGTTTATTCATGAGAGCTCTCGCTGACTGCCGGGTCTTCGCTTACGGCCACACCGCGCTGAGAACGCCCGATCTCGTCTGATCTCGGAAGCTAAGCAACGTCGGGCCTGGTTAGTACTTGGATGGGAGACCGCCTGGGAATACCAGGTGCTGTGAGCATTTTACCAGCGAAATCAATGTAAATTATCGTATTTTGGACATTGTTTGAAATAACGACCTTACTTCCTTAAAAAAGAATTATACAAAGTTAGTTTCTAGGCGTTTATTCATGAGAGCTCTCGCTGACTGCCGGGTCTTCGCTTACGGCCACACCGCGCTGAGAACGCCCGATCTCGTCTGATCTCGGAAGCTAAGCAACGTCGGGCCTGGTTAGTACTTGGATGGGAGACCGCCTGGGAATACCAGGTGCTGTGAGCATTTTACCAGCGAAATCAATGTAAATTATCGTATTTTGGACATTGTTTGAAATAACGACCTTACTTCCTTAAAAAAGAATTATACAAAGTTAGTTTCTAGGCGTTTATTCATGAGAGCTCTCGCTGACTGCCGGGTCTTCGCTTACGGCCACACCGCGCTGAGAACGCCCGATCTCGTCTGATCTCGGAAGCTAAGCAACGTCGGGCCTGGTTAGTACTTGGATGGGAGACCGCCTGGGAATACCAGGTGCTGTGAGCATTTTACCAGCGAAATCAATGTAAATTATCGTATTTTGGACATTGTTTGAAATAACGACCTTACTTCCTTAAAAAAGAATTATACAAAGTTAGTTTCTAGGCGTTTATTCATGAGAGCTCTCGCTGACTGCCGGGTCTTCGCTTACGGCCACACCGCGCTGAGAACGCCCGATCTCGTCTGATCTCGGAAGCTAAGCAACGTCGGGCCTGGTTAGTACTTGGATGGGAGACCGCCTG
>NW_026890386.1:2500-4000 GCF_963514075.1 Conger conger
ACACACATACACACACACACTCACACACACACACATACACTTACACACACATACGCACACACACATACACACACATACATACATGCAAACACACACAAATAAACACACACATACACACACACACTCACACACACACACATACATGCAAACACACACAAATAAACACACACACACACACACACACACTCACAGAGACCATTATTCTCCGCTTCCCTGCTGAATTAATTAATTACTGCGATAACAGCCCCCCCCCCGAACATAAACTGCTAACTCATCACATTTGTCTTCATTTTAATCTTCCTATAGTGGGATTAAATACAAATAAACAGCACATTACAGCAAAGAGACAACGCATTACGCCAAAGAAACAACGCAACAATAAAGTTTAGCCGCAGTGCTGAGAATGCTTGTGGGAGTGAGGATCAAGCAAAGGAGCAGCACAGCTTCTTGTGTTTTTATAGTTTAACACTGAATATCTTATTTCTAAATCCAGCTCCAACCCAGAACTACATTATATTTGTGCACAAACTTGATGTCAACTTGTGTACAAAATATGGTAAAGATATAGACAGGTATTCAAATTCTACAAGTTTTGCCAAAACTGCACTCTGATGTCCTGAATTGTACTGAAACCTCTCAAATACAAAACATCTGCATATCACTTTGTCCAGACACATGAATGGTCATAAAAGCTTATTTTTCAGTTAAAACAGATTCTGTAATACAAAATGTAAATAAAATTAAATCTTCATGTGTGTTTTATTCACATATATGAGAGTATGGTTTTCCAAAGCACACCCAAAGTGTCATTCATTCATAGGGCTGGAAACTATCCCAGCATACATTGGGCGAAAGGCAGGAATACACCCTGGACAGGTCGCCAGTCCATCGCAGGGCACACACACCATTCACTCACACACTCATACCTATGGCAATTTCGACTCTCCAATCAGCCTAACCTGCATGTCTTTGGACTGTGGGAGGAAACCGGAGTACCCGAGGAAACCCACGCAGACACGGGGAGAACATGCAAACTCCACACAGAGAGGCCCCGGCCGACGGGGATTCGAACCCAGGACCTCCTTGCTGTGAGGCGGCAGTGCTACCCACTGCACCATCCGTGCCGCCCGCCTAAAGTGTAAAAAGTCAAATTCTATTTCAAAACTAGAGCCGCATCAGTCCTGTTCACCCGTATTACAGAATCATCTCCAGCAGTTACACACGTCTGTATTTACACACGTCTGTATTTTCATTCTGATGATTTCCGATATGTCCATCACCTGAATACGGCACATTATACCTGTTGGAAAGGGTATGAAACCCTGTACAAGAGGCATGCCATGTTTTACATTGGTTTGGGTACCAAACCGGAAATATTTCTGTCCTAGTATTGGAATATGATTTTTTGACGTAGAGAAATGGTATCAAGGATTGTTCGAATATGCTTTTATTGTCTGAGTCTTTTGACCAATCTACCGTCATCATTTGGTGGTTTTATTA
>NW_026890387.1:5000-15824 GCF_963514075.1 Conger conger
GCGGGGCCCGGGGACGCGGGGGCGGCGGGGCGGTCAGGCTTTCCGGAGCGTTCTCCGCGCTGCAGGCTGCGGCTGTGTGGAGAGGTCAGAGGTCAGGCGTTCTGCGGGCCCAGCTGGGCCGGGTCGGGTTTCTGAGTCACCTGCGCCGGGCCGAGCCGTGGAGACGGCCGTGTGGCCGAGGAGCGCCGATCACTCAGAGCGAGAGCGCGCCGTGCGCCGGCGTTAATTACGCTCCCGCCCGCTCCTCACCGCTCCTCACCGCTCCCGCCCGCTCTTCACCGCTCCTCACCGCTCCCGCCCGCTCCTCACCGCCACCCCCACCCCGCCCCGCTCCTCACCGCTCCTCACCGCTCCTCACCGCCCCGCTCCTCACCGTTCCCGCCCCGCCCCGCTCCTCACCGCTCCCGCCCCGCTCCTCACCGCCCCGCTCCTCACCGCTCCCGCCCCGCTCCTCACCCGCTCCTCACCGGACCCAAACCCCCCGCTCCTGACCGCCAACCCCCGCCTCGCCCCGCCCCGCCCCGCCCCGCCCCGCCCGCTCCTCACCACTCCTCACCGCTCCCGCCCCGCTCCTCACCGCCCCCCCCCCCCCCCCCCGCCCACTCCTCACCCGCTCCTCACCGAACCCAAACCCCCCCCCCCCCCCCTCGCCCCGCTCCTCACCGCTCCTCACCGCCCCCCCCCCACCCCGCCCCGCTCCTCACCGCCCCCGCCCCCCGCGGCCCGCTCCTTACTGCTCATTACTGCACTCACAAACCCAGGGACCCCACCGCAGGGCTGCCGCTATCCCAGAGTGCACCAGCACCGCAGACACACGTATGGCGGTGTGTTAAAGAGTTCGGCTGCTTTGCGTTTGCGGATGTTGAAAATGCATGCCTCATTGAAACTGATTATATGTTTGTGTTTACATTTTTGGGACAGTTTTTATACATTTTTGTTGAAATTCTTCTGAGGTGCATGGTGGATGTCCTGGCTCCTTTTCTGATAATAAAGAAAGGGGCTGTTGAATAATGAATCTTCTGTGAGTTGATAAACGTTCGCCAACAAAGATTACACAATACCTCCTGCTATCACTGCTACTTTTATTATTTTATCACTTTATTATCCTGCTATCAGCACACAGATTAGCTACCCGTTAATAAACACACTTTTTAATTGACCGCAAACTGATCACGCGCAGCCAACAGGACTCCCCTCGTCCCATTAAATATTTTTACCTTTAATTGTAAATGATCAGAAGCGATTTGCCAGCCAGCTGAGGCAGTCCCGGGCCGGGCCCTGCGTTTGAAGCCCTTATAGCCGAGGCACACGGCTCCTGGGGGGGGTTTAGAGGGGGGGGGGATGTTATACAATTTCCACTTGAAATAGGAAGAGGGGGACTCTGTGGGGAGACACTAAATTGAAACTAAACCTGCTCCTGGAGGAACACAGGATGTACCTGCAGATTTAGACACGTTGGAATGGGGAAAAAGTCTGTTTGCAGCCCATTCATATGAACTGTGCGGCTTGTAATGTTCTGGGGAGGGGGTCTGCTCCAGGAAGAGGTGAATGGTTTTGACATAACTTTATTTTAGTGGGCTGCAGGCTTGACCCCTCCCTGCGGTTTTAGCGGTGTGGGTCAGGGGCGGAAGCTGGGGAGTTTATCCCTACAGCTCCCCTTTAGAGGGGAAACATGCCCGCCTGCAGGTGAAACTCAGAGAAATGTCCCCTTTCACAGGGTCTTTCTCCCACACCCCTCTCCCCAAGCAGAGGAATCACTTCCGATCCTCTGAAAATCGTTATGTGTGTAGTTCAGCACGTTTAAAGTCGTTAAGCGTGTAGTTCAGCGCGTTTAAAGTCGTTATGCGTGTAGTTCAGCGTGTTTAAAGTCGTTATGTGTGTAGTTCAGTTCTCTCTCTTTCTCTCTCTCCTTCTCCCTCTCACCCTACTCCATTGTGTGTGGTGCGTGTGAGTGTCTGTGAGTGTGAGTGTGTGCGTGAGTGAGTGTGTGGTGTGTGTGTGTGTGTGTGTGTGTGTGTGTGTGAGAGTGTGTAAGAGTGTGTGTGAGTGAGTGTGAGTGTGTGTGTGAGTGAGTGAGTGAGTGTGTGGTGTCTGTGTGTGTGTGTGTGTGTGTGTGTGAGTGTGAGAGTATGTAAGAGTGTGTAAGAGTGTGTGTGAGTGAGTGTGTGAGTGAGTGTGTGTATGTGTGAGTGTGAGAGTATGTAAGAGTGTGTATGTGTGAGTGAGTGTGAGTGTGTGTGTGAGTGAGTGAGTGAGTGTGTGGTGTGTGTGTGTGTGTGTGTGTGTGTGTGTGAGAGTGTGTAAGAGTGTGTGTGAGTGAGTGAGTGAGTGTGTGGTGTCTGTGTGTGTGTGTGTGTGTGTGTGTGTGTGTGTGAGAGTGTGTAAGAGTGTGTGTGAGTGTGTGTATGTGTGAGTGTGTGTGGTTCTGCCGACTGGTCCCCATGTGATTCCGGAACTTTCCAGATGTTTCACAGATCTGAAACTGAGCTTTTCTCTTAAGTGTGATTGTGTGTCTTTTACATAATTTCGCACTTTGTGTGGCAACAGTGCAGACTATAGAGGGTCAGAGGTTACAATATTGTGAAATTATTCAGGTTTCATATAACTTAATTGCAGGAGTGCTCCCAACTCTTGCGAACAGGCACTCACACACTCACACACTCACACACATACACATACACTCACACACTCTCTCTCTCACACACACACACACACACCCCACCCTCACACACACACATATACTCACTGACACACACACCCCACACACACACTCACACACTCACACACACACAGACACACACACACTCACACACTCACACACACTCACACACACACACTCACACTCACACTCACACACTCACTCACACACACACTCACACACACACACACACACACACACACACTCACACAGACACTCACACACACAAACACACACTCACACCCACACTCACACACACACCACCCTCACACACACACTCACACACACACCACCCTCACACACACACTCACTCACACACTCACACACACACACACACACACACACACACACACACTCACACTCACACACTCTCACTCACACACACAGACACACTCACACACACACAGACACTCACACACACACACACACACACACACACACTCACACAGACACTCACACACACACACACTCACACACACACAGACACACTCACACAACCACAGACACTTACACACAGACACTCACACACACACACACACAGACACACTCACACACACACAGACACTCACACACACACACACACACACACACACTCACACAGACACTCACACACACACACACTCACACACACACAGACACACTCACACAACCACAGACACTCACACACAGACACTCACACACACACACACACACACACACACACACACTCACACACACACACACACACACACACACACACACTCACACACACACACACACACACACACTCACACTCACACACTTTGCACTTCGCACGCCGGCTGCAGGAGCCATGCATCTGCATAAGTTGAATAGTTTCATTGTTGCCTTTGCGGCGGGCTCTTAATCTGAAAGCTCATTATTGTCAAATTAATGTTAATCAGCGCAGCTCGTTAGGTAGAACCTCAGCAGCACATCTCCTCTAATCAGCCTGCTTCATTAGCTCTGCGCTCTGGTGAAATAAACAGCTGAGAGTGCTACCAGCCCCTTCAGGAGAGATGGCCACGCTAGTGCTCACCTTCGCACCATTTACAACATCAACAGCACAGGGCTGCCGGGAGGCTCACAGCGTTAGGCTCGGGTCCCGTGTACGGATGGGCCTTCTGAAGAGGTCAGTACTCGCAGGGATGACCCTGGTGTTCAGGTCACTTACGCCGAGGACCCCCAAGTCAACCCGGCCCCCTCATCTCTGATACACAGGTTGGGATCCCGACTCCCGATACGAAGAGTCCCTGCTCCCCTTCAATGACATTCCAGTGTGTTGCTCCACTCTGCTTTCTCATCGGCTCTTTATGGTTCAGTGATCCTCCATTGTTGGTTATTCTCTCCAGTCTGGCTGCTGATTCGATACACAGCACTGACAGAGAGCGAGAGAGAGAGAGAGAGAGATAGAGAGATAGAGAGATAGACTCAGAAACGTCAGCGTCGGGGAAAATAAGATGTAACTCGAATTTGCGGAGCGGCGTGGAGACGCAGCGTGGAGCCAGGAGCCGTTGTTTGGGCCTCTCAATGTGGCATGACTGCACACCATCTGTTTCCCCCGGCAACAAGGATCTGTGCGCGGCAGTGCGGTCCGTGGTGATGTATAACCTCAATAAAACGGCCGCGCCTCGCGGGGCCTCCGCCTGCTGGACCGCCGGTGATTCAGAGGGGAGCTAATAGAGGAAGACAACGCGCGGTCAGGACCGGCATCTGAAAGACATCAGCAGAATCGATCATAAATTACCCTGCACCCCACGCCCAGGGGGAGAGGGGAGGGACTGGCCGGGGTCCGGGGCTGAAATTGAGCTGTGGGGGTAACAGAGCGGCGGCCTGGTGTTGACTTCCCCCGGAGCCCCGTCCAGCTGGCCGGCCGGGGGCCGCTCGGCGTCTGCACAGCTGCGGGGCTGCCGGAGCGTCGCCCCCTAGTGGCCCGGCTGAGGAAGAGCAGCGTGAACGACGATCAGCTGTTTAGAGAGGGCAGGGAGCTGGTGAACAGCCCTGCTGCAAGTGGACAGCAGTACTGGTGTACTGGTGTCTGATTGGTGCGTTAACATGTGGCTTATGATCTGCAGGGTGTAAAATAGACACTGGCTCTCCTGTAGTACTGTGTGGCCTGTGGGGTGTAAAATAGTCACTAAAAATAATGAAAACAATATAAAATTAAATATAAGTATTACAAATCCCTCTTAAATATAATTATTTTCAGTAAAAATGTGCTTTTTTTAAAGTTGTTGTTTGTTTGTCTGGATAAGAGCATCTGCTAAATGCAGTACGCCAGTACGCCACAAACTCCAGCATCAACAAACCTCCTCCCAGCGCCAATCACACACTCCAGCTAATGTCTGTTTATTAGTTGTCAGATTATATTTTTGGTTTTTGCCAAGTTTGCATTACCCCCCCCCCCCCCGGGTCACAGTGCAGTGAGAGACCCTCACAGCGTCTGAGCAGAATTCACAGAATATAACTCCTTTTATTCTCCATCGCCTAATGTATGTGCAGCGACAATTTTATTGTGCTCATAAAATATTTGTTACTGCCCTCCAGCACATCGTGTTTTCGCCGGCGTTTTAATAAGGCTTAAATTGCACTCAAACGGCGATGAGATTAATGGGTTGTGGTAATAATGTGTTTCTCATTTTCTGGAGCGGGGAACTTTCCCTCGTCCCACTGCTGCCAAGCAGACGGGGAAGCGAGGCCATTCAGCTATTTGTCAACTCCCATTAGAAACATTTAATAGTTATACAATTTATGGATTCAGTTTCCAAACGATACTGCCAGTGAAGCTCAAGATTACCAACACAGCTCATAAATGAGTCCATTGTGTGCCTGTTCTGAATTAATATTGTTATTGTCTTTTGTGTGTGTGTGTGAGCATGTGTCTGTGTGTGTGTCTGTGTGTGTGAATGTGTGTGTGTGTGTGTGTGTGTGTGTGTGTGTGTGTGTGTGTGTGTGAATCTGTGTGTGTGTGTGTGAGTGTGTGTGTGTGTGTGTTGAGGGGACATTGAGTAAAGTCTCAGAAGTGTGTGAGTAGGTTCCCCACCTGAAATCCCTCAAACCAATTACACAATAAATATCTCCCCCAGAAGGGATGGAGAGGCTCTGCTCAGCTGAATGTTACCCCCCCCCCCCCCCCCCCTCTCCTGGATGTCCCAATGACAGTACCAGACCTCTGTTTTTTCAGGAATTCCCTGAAACAGCAGTTCCAATATTGGGTTCCCATATGTGGCTGTAATTAGTGTCCAGAGACGGGTTAAAGTGCGGAAGTCCAAACAGTTCCTGGTGTTGCTCCTTCCTTCATTTCTTCTTCCTCTACGCATTCCCAAACAACAGGCTTTGATAATTGCTGTGCCTATTTTTAACACTTGGCATGACAAAGTTAGCGTGGGGCTGACATGGCAGCATGGATGGTCTCGCCTGCGGGGGTGGGTGGGTGGGGAGGGGGGGTCTTATAACCCAGGTGTCGGCGAGGTTTTTGCTCTCTTGGGCCGAAACCTCAAAAGTACAACACACAGCTGCCTACAGTGAATGGATAATAATGTTGAAATAATGTTTTATAATCCATGCTGGATAAAGTAATGTGTCAAGCATATAGTTGCAATGTCAGTTTTATATTTGAAACAGTTGTCATTCACAGACACATGCCGATCGTTCGGTCTGAACGTACATGTGTCCTCACAACCTCTTTAAGTGGAAATGGGTCTGAACAGGCCGGCCGTGTTCCAGGCTGGGAAGGCGCGGCTCGTGAAGCGCAGTGAAACGCGTCACTCAGCCAGCGGGCCCTTTCATTGGCCGGCGTAGGATCGCCTGTAATAAAGATAGCAAAACACCAGCAGACCAGATCAGCAGAACGAACATGGAGGAGGGAGAGAGAGAAGGATGGACAGACTGAGGGATGGAGGAGGGAGAGAGTGTGAGAGGTGAGAGAGAGAGGAAGAGAGGAGAAAGAGAGGGATGAACAGACTGTTGGATGTAGGATGGAGAGGGATGGAGAGAGAGAGCGAGAGAGAGGGAGAGGGAGGGATGAGAGAGAGAGGGAGAGAGAGAGTGAGTGAGAGAGAGGGATAGACAGAGAGAAAAAGAGAGGGATGGAGAGAGAGGGAGAGAGAGGGAGAGAGAGAGAGGGATGGAGAGAGAGAGAGGGAGAGAGTGGGATGGAGAGAGAGAGAGGGAGAGAGTGGGATGGAGAGAGGGAGAGAGAGAGAGAGAGAGAGGGATGTAGTTTGCCATGAAGTACAGCTCTTGGAGGAGCCGTAAACCCAGTGATGAATTAGTTTGTATTTTTATGTTTCTTTTCCCCCCTCTTGCACATGGAAGGAAATGCTCAATGTTTTCTTTAGGATGTGCAATTTTCTTCTCTTCATCCATTTCATATCCTCCCGCTAAACCCTCAAGCCGTCAAAGCCCAGGATTTAGAGTCCTGGAGTGCTTGTTATGGTTCCCTGTAGGAACTTTCTCAGGATAGCCTAATGGAGAGTCTGGTTGGGTCGGAGAGGAAAACCAATTTTCGAAAAAAACTTGGCGGCCTCCAATAATCAGGCTTCACTGGGGCGCATCAATCTGCTCTCAGGGTCTTTTTTTCCTCCGTAATTACCGGAGGAAGGCTGTAAATTATGAGAGATCTCGCTGGGTCCGACCCCTATGCTCACGTATAAAACTCTTTCCCTCTTCGGAGAGGATAAAATGAGTCACTAATTTGTTGGCAGGTTGTTGTCCGTCTCCTTGACCTGATCCCAATCCCGCTGAAATGATAATACTCAACTTTCCATGTAAGCTGAAACAGCTTCAGGCTAAGTGAATGACTCAATCTGAAGATGCCCAGTCCTGACGTTTGGAGTCGTAGAGCTAGTGAGCGAGTCACATGCGCTCTCAGCGAATCACAGCCCCAGAGCCAAAACCTCCCTTACGCTGTCCCGCTCCTCTTCGACAGCTCAAACCCAGCAACGCTGTTCAACTAAGCATTAGGTACAGTTTACAGTGCTAGGAAAAGGTGAGCATTTCTGGGCTGAATGACCTGTTCTCGTCAGTATGTTATGTTGGATTTATTTGGTCATATTGTTGTTTGTGCGAGAATGGGTCACTAAACAGGAAGTCCTGTGGATGTTGAGCTGCCGGCCTCAGGCCTGACTCTGAGCCCAGGCCCTGCTCTACCTGGGCTCATCACGCTGAGTCATATCTCACATCCGGCCCACGGCTGGGCCTCATTGTTAGCAGCCCTCAGTGGTGAGCAACAACTGCGATAATGATCACATCCGTCCTTCAATTATGAGGTTTGCGTCATTAAAAATAAAAACATTCCACTGTTTATTTTGACTGTGCAGACCTAACATTCCATTTGCCTGAATGTCGGGACTATAGTACCATAGTGCACATTCAGTCTGATGGCAGTGGTGTGTTGGGACTATAGTACCACAGTGAGTCTTATGGCAGTGGTGTGTTGGGACTATAGTACCACAGTGAGTCTTATGGCAGTGGTGTGTTGGGACTATAGTACCATAGTACACATTCAGTCTGATGGCAGTGGTGTCTCAGGACTATAGTACCATAGTGCACATTCAGTCTGATGGCAGTGGTGTCTCAGGACTATAGTACCACAGTGTGTCTTATGGCAGTGGTGTGTTGGGACTATAGTACCATAGTACCACAGTGAGTCTTATGGCAGTGGTGTGTTGGGACTATAGTACCACAGTGAGTCTGATGGCAGTGGTGTGTTGGGACTATAGTACCACAGTGAGTCTTATGGCAGTGGTGTGTTGGGACTATAGTACCACAGTGAGTCTTATGGCAGTGGTGTGTTGGGACTATAGTACCACAGTGAGTCTTATGGCAGTGGTGTGTTGGGACTATAGTACCATAGTGAACAGTGTGTCTTATGGCAGTGGTGTCTCAGGACTATAGTACCATAGTGCACATTCAGTCTGATGGCAGTGGTGTCTCAGGACTATAGTACCATAGTGCACATTCAGTCTGATGGCAGTGGTGTCTCAGGACTATAGTACCACAGTGTGTCTTATGGCAGTGGTGTGTTGGGACTATAGTACCATAGTACCACAGTGAGTCTTATGGCAGTGGTGTGTAGGGATAAAAACTTTCCAATAGCATTAATTACTTCCTTAAATCTGCTGTGTTTTGGAGAGAGGAATCAGTGAGGCAGCAGGACAGATGTGAAATTATTGCACAAGGCAGCGGGGTCACTGAGGGAACGGGGGCAGTCCCCCCCCCCCCCCCCGCTCCCTCTCAATGCTCCAGCGGTGCTTGTTTGTGGGGAGGGGCTCTCCCCAAAGACATGAAGAATTCCGGTCACACAGAGGAGAAGGCCAGAAGATGAACACTCAGCCGTGTGTTTTTATGACAAATAAAATATTTATCTGACCCTCCACACAGACAGACAGATCCTGGGCTGAGCTGAGGATGGCAGAAGAACGTACATATGTTTCATTTACATACATCAGCGCATAACGATGACCCCCAACACTTGGCGCGATGTGATTGGCTGACTGCGATGACTCCCAACACTGGGCGTGATGTGATTGGCTGACTGCGATGACTCCCAACACTGGGCGTGATGTGATTGGCTGACTGCGATGACTCCCAACACTGGGCGTGATGTGATTGGCTGACTGCGATGACTCCCAACACTGGGCGTGATGTGATTGGCTGACTGCGATGACTCCCAACCCTGGGCGTGATGTGATTGGCTGACTGCGATGACTCCCAACACTGGGCGTGATGTGATTGGCTGACTGCGATGACTGGGACTGCTTGGCCGAGGTTGGCTAGCTTGACTCCGCCCAGCTGACATTAGATTAGAGAGATATTTTTACTGTTCTCCTGAGAGGATCCGGTGTCCCCGGTCCGGTCTCCACCGGGGGAATCGCTCCGGCCCGGATTCACCTGACCTCAGCAGTGCTCAGCTCACCATAATCTGATCCTCCACAGACGCGCGGCTGGCACCGGCTGGAATGGGCCGGGCTCGGTTACATTCGCCGTTTAAAACGAACATGGAAAACGTGTTCAGAGCCGGGGCGCGGACACCTGTACTCACACACAGTCAAAACAGATATTTCTGTTTTATTAATATTATTCCTGTGATGCTTTTGGCTGCCGGTAATGGAAATGCCTGAGAATGAGCGTTTGATGTGTCATAAGTGTGGCTTTGTTGCTGTGACAGGGTAATAAGAGCAGGATCGGTTTCACCAGCAGGGGGCGCTGTTCGCGGAGCCTGCCTGTGACCACGTGACCTTGGTCATGTCAGCATTAAAGAAGAATGTTCCCATGTAACGCAAAGATTTCAACCAATTAGCGCAATTTATTGTGAAGTGCAAAACAGAATGATTGGCCCAAGCAAGCCAGTGGTTGACAACTAATTGTAGCTCTGTGAATTTAATGTGTCAGCTCATTCTCCCATTGTCTTATTCTGTTTTACGTTTAATTGATGAATCTTTACAATTAATTAGTCTTTAGTTACCCAGGTGAGTGCCACTGAGGCAGAAACCCCATCAATCAGGCCTTGATAAAGACTTTTATGAATATTTCATGAGTTAACGCAGAGACCCGCTCAGGGCCTGTGCAGAGTAAATTGCGAGGGGGTCCGGTCCGGTGTCTGACCCTTGGGGAACGCCTAGCTGGCGGTTATTCCATTCGCTGGTCCTGAGTTCCACTGTCTAACATTTGACATTTAAAAGGGGAGCAGAGAGGAGCTTCCATGGGGGACCTGGGGGATGGGCTCTTGCTCAAATTCACCCCCCCCCAATGCTAATTAGCTCTGATTGGTCCCACAAGTGCACAATGATCCATATTTGAAATGTAAACTCTAAGTCTAGGGGAAAGAAATTGGCTGCGGAATGATGTGCTTCTGTCTTAATGAACTGAATGCAGGCCCTCCCCCACTCGCCATTCAGCGAGGAGTTATTTTTATTGGTGAGCATCGGGCAGATTCAGTGCCTAGGTTTTATTTAATCGGCCTGAATGAATAATAAAAAAGCATATTTTCCTGCATTGTCAGCTCTGCCAGAGTCTGAGTCGCTCAAGTGATTAGGAACAGGGTGCAACACCACAATGTCCTCAGTGTATTTGCCGGAACTAACTGACCACCAGCAACACGATCCTGCAGACAAGGAGCCAGCACA
>NW_026890388.1:0-45000 GCF_963514075.1 Conger conger
TCCTCAGCATGGTCTGCAGCTGTTTTATTGCTGTTTTTTTAGGGTGCTGGTCCTTGTTGTTAATCCCAGTGGACAGGATGACTCTCTGTACTCTGGGATTCACTTGGGTTTTCTCCAGAAGTCCTGCGATATGATAAAATGTTGCTCCGGGGTAGCTGTCAATTTGGAGGTCTCCCCTGGAGTGGGACTGGATCCTGGAGAGGTTGGAGTCCCCTAGGATTATGTTCGGTTTGCTGGTTCTGATGTTCCATTCCTGGACCTTCCGGGTTGTTCGGGGGTGTCTGGTCGGGTAGAAGATTTCCTCCGCTACTCCGGCTCCAGTGGCGTGGGGTGGGGGGGTGGGAGTGGGTGCAGGGTTTAGGTCAGGGGTCGGAGTGGGAGTGGGGTTAGGGTTAGGGTGGGGGTGGGGGTTGGGCTCAGGGTTAGGGTTAGGGTTAGGGTGGGGGTGGGGGTTGGGGTTGGGGTCAGGGTGGGGGTGGGGGTCAGGGTTAGGGTTGGGGTGGGGGTTGGGGTCAGGGATAGGGGTAGGGTTAGGGTTAGGGTGGGGGTGGGGGTTGGGTTAGGGTTAGGGTTAGGTAAGTAAGAAATCTTTATTTCCCAAGTTGTCCCATATTAGGGCCTCTTGGGAAATAAAAGTTTGCACTGGCCATTCAGGGTACTGAAGCCTTTAAGTAGGAAGAATTTGGTCCCTCTTGTGTCGGTGCTCTATGTGCGTTGATTTAGTCCTCTTGGAAATAGAGTGCTAAGTTTGAGAATCCAGTGTTTCTCAAACCTGCGTCTCTCCTCCGGTGTCCAATTGTTGTTCATTTGAAGGCCCGATATTTCTAGTGCCTCAAGTCCATGGTGAAGGAAATGAGCCACCAGGTGTGTGTCTGTCTCTCTATGATTTCTAATGTTGTATATATGTTGTGCTAGTCTACATTTAATTGTGTTCCCTGTTTCTCCTACATATATTATACCACATTGTTTGCACTTAATGGCATATATGCAGTTTTTAGTGTTTTTATTTAGTGTTTGTTTTATTATGTAGGTTGTGTTGGTAGTGGTGTTTCTGACTGTAGTGGCTTGTTTGTAAAATATTGGGCTCTGTGTCGGTAAAGTATTAATTTCTGGTAGTTTGCTGCTTACCAGATGATCTTTAAGATTTTTATTTCTTTTATATGCTGAGATAATTTTATATTCCTGGATAATGTTTGTGTTCTGTAGAGTGCGGGTTAGATTTAATTTAATTTTTCTGTTTGCAGCTAGGCTAAATGCTGAGTAGGTGGTGATTAGCGGAATGATTTTGCGCGTGTCTTGTTGTCTGGTGGTTAAGAAAGTTTTCCGGACCTGTCTAAGGAAAGATCTGGAATACCCCCTTGGTTTTAATGCATTGAAGAGGGTCTGGGTAGCCTCTTCAAAATCTATTACCTGTGTGCAAATCCTGTTGAACCTGAGCAATTGTGATTTGATCAGGCCCTTGAAAGTGTGTTTAGGGTGGAGACTGTTTTTATGTAAAAGTGTGTGTGTGTCAGTCTCTTTAAAGAAAACTTTAGTGTCTAAAGTGTGTGTTTGGGAAAAAGAGGGTCCCTTGTATGTGGTAGTGTCCAAGAAATCTATTTGTTGGTTATGCGTGATGTATTTAACTGTTATAATTCTATGGTGTGTGTTGAGGATTTGTATAAAGTGTTTGAAGTCCTCTAAACTGTGTGTCCATGTTCCCCATATGTCATCTAAGTATCTAAAATAATTGGTGGGTAATTTGGGGCATTTTTGAAAAACAGTCTCCTCCCAGTGTGCCATGTAAATGTTAGCGTAGGCCGGTGCAAATTTCTTACCCATCGCTGTGCCGCTGATTTGTAAAAAGAATTCTTTGTTGAATTCAAAATCATTTTTTGTCAGGTTGATTTCTAACAGTTGTAGGAGAGATGTATCCGGGCGGCTGTCGTCCGGGTATTTCTCCATCCAGAGTTTTACAGCTGTTAGCCCTGCTGCAGTGTTTATGTTTGTGTAGAGACTATCTATGTCAATTGTGAATAAAATGGTGTCCTGTGTTATTTTAGTGTTTTTAACTATGCGTATGAAGTCGTATGTGTCTTTTATGTAACTGTTGTGTTTAGTTGACAGTGGAGTGAGGAAATAGTCTATGTATTCTGCGATCCTGTAGGATTCGCTGTTGCAGTCTGAAACAATAGGTCTCCCTGCCGGGATCTCATATGGTACACTCCAGGACTGAGGCTGTTTGTGTATTTTGGGGAGGAGGTAAAAAACCCTTGGTCTAGGATTTTCCTCCCCCCTTAGGTAAAAACTTTGTTTTTTTGTGATGTAATTGTTTTCTAATAGTGTCTGTATAATGTCATATATTTCTTGTGCTGTGTCTAGATATATGGGTCGAATTAATTTTTTATAGTGTGTAGTGTTGTTTAATTGTCTGTGTGCTTCTTGAATGTATTGTGTTCTGTCCATGATTACTATGGCACTCCCCTTGTCAGCTGGTTTGATGACAATTTGTTTATTGTTTGCCAGCTGATGTAGTGCTTGGCTCTCTCCTCTGCTGAGGTTGTTTTTGTCTTTATGGGTTTGGGGGTTAAGTGCCTTGATCAGGGTGTTGTTGTCTTTTATGAGTTGTGTGATTGTACCCGGGATTTGGCTCTCCCTAGGTTCCCAGTTGGATCGGGCCATAAAGGGTGTTCTGTCTGTGTTTTCTGATCCCTCAAAAAAGACAGCTAGTTTCAGCTTTCTGTGAAACTCCTGAGCTTCTCCTTTGAGGGTTTCTTTTTGTTTCTTTCTAATGTTTGCCGTCGGTACGAATGATAGGCCTTTGTCCAGTAAACTAATTTGATTTGGTGTGGGTGAAAAGTTTTGTGCCAGCAGTATAATGTTCTTATTCCCCTCCCTGTTTGTGTTTGGGTTTGTGGGGATTCTCAGTTTAAATGTTTTAGCCAGTGTTCCAACATCTTGCCAGCTGTTCTCTCTGTCCAGTGGATGTCGTCCCGTGTAGTGCGGAAGTCCTCCTCCGGAAGCGTGGGAACATGTGGCATGTTTCGGAGGATGTGATTATTGATCTCCTCCAAATTGGATTTCTGGCGGGGTTCCAGGTTTTGGGAATAATTAATTAACGGGATCCAAATTTCTGCTGCCGGGAAGGTGTTTTTCGTCATCCTCAGCATGGTCTGCAGCTGTTTTATTGCTGTTTTTTTAGGGTGCTGGTCCTTGTTGTTAATCCCAGTGGACAGGATGACTCTCTGTACTCTGGGATTCACTTGGGTTTTCTCCAGGAGTCCTGCGATATGATAAAATGTTGCTCCGGGGTAGCTGTCAATTTGGAGGTCTCCCCTGGAGTGGGACTGGATCCTGGAGAGGTTGGAGTCCCCTAGGATTATATTCGGTTTGCTGGTTCTGATGGTCCATTCCTGGACCTTCCGGGTTGTTCGGGGGTGTCTGGTCGGGTAGAAGATTTCCTCCGCTACTCCGACTCCAGTGGCGTGGGGTGGGGGGGTGGGAGTGGGTGCAGGGTTCAGGTCAGGGGTCGGAGTGGGAGTGGGGTTAGGGTTAGGGTGGGGGTGGGGGTTGGGCTCAGGGGTAGGGTTAGGGTTAGGGTTAGGGTGGGGGTTGGGGTTGGGGTCAGGGTGGGGGTGGGGGTCAGGGTTAGGGTTAGGGTGGGGGTGGGGGTGGGGGTTGGGGTCAGGGATAGGGGTAGGGTTAAGGTTAGGGTTAGGGTGGGGGTGGGGGTTGGGGTCAGGGTTGGGGTTAGGGTTAGGGTTAGGGTGGGGGTGGGGGTTGGGGTCAGGGTTGGGGTTAGGGTGGGGGTTGGGGTCAGGGATAGGGGTAGGGGTGTGGTTAGAATTAGGAGCTGAGTGGGGGTTAGCGGTGGGGCCAGAGTGGTCATGGTCCCGTCTGTGTCTGGGTTTTTGGGGCCTTTGTGGTAGTGGTTCCGGAGTCCAGTCCCTGTGGTTTTCTGGGGTTCCACGGGTCCTTCTCCGGTTCTGTGCTGGTGCTCGGTGGGGTTTAGGAGCGCTGATCCTGGGGGTGCATGTCTGCCGCAGTGTCGGCCACTCCCTCTGGTACTGGTCCTGGTTCCGGGGCGTAGTGTGGGTGATTCTATCCGCTGTGGGTGGGGGTGGTGGAGGATTCACTAGAGCAGTGAATCTGTTGCTGGTGGAGACTGGAGTTGTGCGTCTTACAGTTCTCCAAATTGGGGCCACTGTTTCCTGGGCGATGTCCAGGGTGGTCGGGTGTAATCTTCGGCCAAACTTCTTTTTGGCCCACCTGGCTGCCACCTGGAACGCCTCTGGCCAGTTGTTGAGCTGAATTCTCTCCAACTTTTTGGTGAGTTGTTCCAGGATCTTGAGATAGTGTTCCTCCAAGATCTGCATGCATGTGTGGAGCCAGTTCCGGGCATTCCCCGTCAGTAACAACATGGTGTCCTCTGTCGGGGAGGCCGGTCTCACCAGGGTGGCCAGTTCCTGCATCTTTTTAAATAAACTGGTGGGTGGTGCTGTCCCGGCTCCAGACACTGCAGTGTTCTGCAGGTGATGCGTTGTCTGGATGACTCGGAAGAGGGTCCTAGTGGCCTCAGCGAAAGCCGTCATGCTGTTTTGGTGTGGGTAAGGTGGTGTGTTTTTAGGTGTTTTTAATTTTCTAATTTTGAGAATAACGCAAGACTATTTTTTTGTGGTTTAAACTGTTTTTATTTTCTAGAATTGTCAAATATTTTTCAAATTTTACAGATTTTTAGTGTTTTTTTAGTAATTTTTTATCATTAAAAATGTTGTGCAAGCGGCGGTGCAGGTTTCGACTGTTTGATAGCGTGCTGTCAACACGAGGTTGACGCTTATCAAAGCAGTCTATACTTACCAAGACTGTTACCTTGTGGTTTAGTTGACACCGTTAGGTTTCCACCACAAGGTAGTGCAGTCTGTACCGTGTTGCTGCAGGATTCCTCCTGGTGTCTCGTCCGTGAAAATGTTCAGGTTTGTTTTGCTCTTTCGGGATCAGCAGCGGGAGAGTTCCTCCGAGTAGGATGTGTTCCTCTGCTGTCTTCCAAAGCATATATCGACACAACGTTTCGCCTTGTCTTAGGCTTCTTCAGGTGTGAGGGTTAGGGTTAGGGTTAGGGTTAGGGTTAGGGCTAGGGTTAGGGTTAGGGTTAGGGTTAGGGTTAGGGTTAGGGTTAGGGTTAGGTAAGTAAGAAATCTTTATTTCCCAAGTTGTCCCATATTAGGGCCTCTTGGGAAATAAAAGTTTGCACTGGCCATTCAGGGTACTGAAGCCTTTAAGTAGGAAGAATTTGGTCCCTCTTGTGTCGGTGCTCTATGTGCGTTGATTTAGTCCTCTTGGAAATAGAGTGCTAAGTTTGAGAATCCAGTGTTTCTCAAACCTGCGTCTCTCCTCCGGTGTCCAATTGTTGTTCATTTGAAGGCCCGATATTTCTAGTGCCTCAAGTCCATGGTGAAGGAAATGAGCCACCAGGTGTGTGTCTGTCTCTCTGTGATTTCTAATGTTGTATATATGTTGTGCTAGTCTACATTTAATTGTGTTCCCTGTTTCTCCTACATATATTATACCACATTGTTTGCACTTAATGGCATATATGCAGTTTTTAGTGTTTTTATTTAGTGTTTGTTTTATTATGTAGGTTGTGTTGGTAGTGGTGTTTCTGACTGTAGTGGCTTGTTTGTAAAATATTGGGCCCTGTGTCGGTAAAGTATTAATTTCTGGTAGTTTGCTGCTTACCAGATGATCTTTAAGATTTTTATTTCTTTTATATGCTGAGATAATTTTATAGTCCTGGATAATGTTTGTGTTTTGTAGAGTGCGGGTTAGATTTAATTTAATTTTTCTGTTTGCAGCTAGGCTAAATGCTGAGTAGGTGGTGATTAGCGGAATGATTTTGCGCGTGTCTTGTTGTCTGGTGGTCAAGAAAGTTTTCCGGACCTGTCTGAGGAAAGATCTGGAATACCCCCTTGGTTTTAATGCATTGAAGAGGGTCTGGGTAGCCTCTTCAAAATCTATTACCTGTGTGCAAATCCTGTTGAACCTGAGCAATTGTGATTTGATCAGGCCCTTGAAAGTGTGTTTAGGGTGGAGACTGTTTTTATGTAAAAGTGTGTGTGTGTCAGTCTCTTTAAAGAAAACTTTAGTGTCTAAAGTGTGTGTTTGGGAAAAAGAGGGTCCCTTGTATGTGGTAGTGTCCAAGAAATCTATTTGTTGGTTATGCGTGATGTATTTAACTGTTATCATTCTATGGTGTGTGTTGAGGATTTGTATAAAGTGTTTGAAGTCCTCTAAACTGTGTGTCCATGTTCCCCATATGTCATCTAAGTATCTAAAATAATTGGTGGGTAATTTGGGGCATTTTTGAAAAACAGTCTCCTCCCAGTGTGCCATGTAAATGTTAGCGTAGGCCGGTGCAAATTTCTTACCCATCGCTGTGCCGCTGATTTGTAAAAAGAATTCTTTGTTGAATTCAAAATCATTTTTTGTCAGGTTGATTTCTAACAGTTGTAGGAGAGATGTATCCGGGCGGCTGTCGTCCGGGTATTTCTCCATCCAGAGTTTTACAGCTGTTAGCCCTGCTGCAGTGTTTATGTTTGTGTAGAGACTATCTATGTCAATTGTGAATAAAATGGTGTCCTGTGTTATTTTAGTGTTTTTAACTATGCGTATGAAGTCGTATGTGTCTTTTATGTAACTGTTGTGTTTAGTTGACAGTGGAGTGAGGAAATAGTCTATGTATTCTGCGATCCTGTAGGATTCGCTGTTGCAGTCTGAAACAATAGGTCTCCCTGCCGGGATCTCATATGGTACACTCCAGGACTGAGGCTGTTTGTGTATTTTGGGGAGGAGGTAAAAAACCCTTGGTCTAGGATTTTCCTCCCCCCTTAGGTAAAAACTTTGTTTTTTTGTGATGTAATTGTTTTCTAATAGTGTCTGTATAATGTCATATATTTCTTGTGCTGTGTCTAGATATATGGGTCGAATTAATTTTTTATAGTGTGTAGTGTTGTTTAATTGTCTGTGTGCTTCTTGGATGTACTGTGTTCTGTCCATGATTACTATGGCACTCCCCTTGTCAGCTGGTTTGATGACAATTTGTTTATTGTTTGCCAGCTGATGTAGTGCTTGGCTCTCTCCTCTGCTGAGGTTGTTTTTGTCTTTATGGGTTTGGGGGTTAAGTGCCTTGATCAGGGTGTTGTTGTCTTTTATGAGTTGTGTGATTGTACCCGGGATTTGGCTCTCCCTGGGTTCCCAGTTGGATCGGGCCATAAAGGGTGTTCTGTCTGTGTTTTCTGATCCCTCAAAAAAGACAGCTAGTTTCAGCTTTCTGTGAAACTCCTGAGCTTCTCCTCTGAGGGTTTCTTTTTGTTTTTTTCTAATGTTTGCCGTCGGTACGAATGATAGGCCTTTGTCCAGTAAACTAATTTGATTTGGTGTGGGTGAAAAGTTTTGTGCCAGCAGTATAATGTTCTTATTCCCCTCCCTGTTTGTGTTTGGGTTTGTGGGGATTCTCAGTTTAAATGTTTTAGCCAGTGTTCCAACATCTTGCCAGCTGTTCTCTCTGTCCAGTGGATGTCGTCCCGTGTAGTGCGGAAGTCCTCCTCCGGAAGCTTGGGAACATGTGGCATGTTTCGGAGGATGTGATTATTGATCTCCTCCAAATTGGATTTCTGGCGGGGTTCCAGGTTTTGGGAAAAATTAATTAACGGGATCCAAATTTCTGCTGCCGGGAAGGTGTTTTTCGTCATCCTCAGCATGGTCTGCAGCTGTTTTATTGCAGTTTTTTTAGGGTGCTGGTCCTTGTTGTTAATCCCAGTGGACAGGATGACTCTCTGTACTCTGGGATTCACTTGGGTTTTCTCCAGGAGTCCTGCGATATGATAAAATGTTGCTCCGGGGTAGCTGTCAATTTGGAGGTCTCCCCTGGAGTGGGACTGGATCCTGGAGAGGTTGGAGTCCCCTAGGATTATATTCGGTTTGCTGGTTCTGATGGTCCATTCCTGGACCTTCCGGGTTGTTCGGGGGTGTCTGGTCGGGTAGAAGATTTCCTCCGCAACTCCGACTCCAGTGGCGTGGGGTGGGGGGGTGGGAGTGGGTGCAGGGTTCAGGTCAGGGGTCGGAGTGGGAGTGGGGTTAGGGTTAGGGTGGGGGTGGGGGTTGGGCTCAGGGGTAGGGTTAGGGTTAGGGTGGGGGTTGGGGTTGGGGTCAGGGTGGGGGTGGGGGTCAGGGTTAGGGTTAGGGTGGGGGTGGGGGTGGGGGTTGGGGTCAGGGATAGGGGTAGGGTTAAGGTTAGGGTTAGGGTGGGGGTGGGGGTTGGGGTGGGGTTGGGGGTTGGGGTCAGGGTTAGGGTTAGGGTGGGGGTGGGGGTGGGGTTAGGGTTAGGGTTAGGGTTAGGGTTAGGGTTAGGGTTAGGGTTAGGGGTTAGGGTTAGGGTTAGGGTTAGGGTTAGGGTTAGGGTTAGGGGTTAGGGTTAGGGTTAGGGTTAGGGTTAGGGTTAGGGTTAGGGTTAGGTAAGTAAGAAATCTTTATTTCCCAAGTTGTCCCATATTAGGGCCTCTTGGGAAATAAAAGTTTGCACTGGCCATTCAGGGTACTGAAGCCTTTAAGTAGGAAGAATTTGGTCCCTCTTGTGTCGGTGCTCTATGTGCGTTGATTTAGTCCTCTTGGAAATAGAGTGCTAAGTTTGAGAATCCAGTGTTTCTCAAACCTGCGTCTCTCCTCCGGTGTCCAATTGTTGTTCATTTGAAGGCCCGATATTTCTAGTGCCTCAAGTCCATGGTGAAGGAAATGAGCCACCAGGTGTGTGTCTGTCTCTCTGTGATTTCTAATGTTGTATATATGTTGTGCTAGTCTACATTTAATTGTGTTCCCTGTTTCTCCTACATATATTATACCACATTGTTTGCACTTAATGGCATATATGCAGTTTTTAGTGTTTTTATTTAGTGTTTGTTTTATTATGTAGGTTGTGTTGGTAGTGGTGTTTCTGACTGTAGTGGCTTGTTTGTAAAATATTGGGCCCTGTGTCGGTAAAGTATTAATTTCTGGTAGTTTGCTGCTTACCAGATGATCTTTAAGATTTTTATTTCTTTTATATGCTGAGATAATTTTATAGTCCTGGATAATGTTTGTGTTTTGTAGAGTGCGGGTTAGATTAAATTTAATTTTTCTGTTTGCAGCTAGGCTAAATGCTGAGTAGGTGGTGATTAGCGGAATGATTTTGCGCGTGTCTTGTTGTCTGGTGGTCAAGAAAGTTTTCCGGACCTGTCTGAGGAAAGATCTGGAATACCCCCTTGGTTTTAATGCATTGAAGAGGGTCTGGGTAGCCTCTTCAAAATCTATTACCTGTGTGCAAATCCTGTTGAACCTGAGCAATTGTGATTTGATCAGGCCCTTGAAAGTGTGTTTAGGGTGGAGACTGTTTTTATGTAAAAGTGTGTGTGTGTCAGTCTCTTTAAAGAAAACTTTAGTGTCTAAAGTGTGTGTTTGGGAAAAAGAGGGTCCCTTGTATGTGGTAGTGTCCAAGAAATCTATTTGTTGGTTATGCGTGATGTATTTAACTGTTATCATTCTATGGTGTGTGTTGAGGATTTGTATAAAGTGTTTGAAGTCCTCTAAACTGTGTGTCCATGTTCCCCATATGTCATCTAAGTATCTAAAATAATTGGTGGGTAATTTGGGGCATTTTTGAAAAACAGTCTCCTCCCAGTGTGCCATGTAAATGTTAGCGTAGGCCGGTGCAAATTTCTTACCCATCGCTGTGCCGCTGATTTGTAAAAAGAATTCTTTGTTGAATTCAAAATCATTTTTTGTCAGGTTGATTTCTAACAGTTGTAGGAGAGATGTATCCGGGCGGCTGTCGTCCGGGTATTTCTCCATCCAGAGTTTTACAGCTGTTAGCCCTGCTGCGGTGTTTATGTTTGTGTAGAGACTATCTATGTCAATTGTGAATAAAATGGTGTCCTGTGTTATTTTAGTGTTTTTAACTATGCGTATGAAGTCGTATGTGTCTTTTATGTAGCTGTTGTGCTTAGTTGATAGTGGAGTGAGGAAATAGTCTATGTATTCTGCGATCCTGTAGGATTCGCTGTTGCAGTCTGAAACAATAGGTCTCCCTGCCGGGATCTCATATGGTACACTCCAGGACTGGGGCTGTTTGTGTATTTTGGGGAGGAGGTAAAAAACCCTTGGTCTAGGATTTTCCTCCCCCCTTAGGTAAAAACTTTGCTTTTTTGTGATGTAATTGTTTTCTAATAGTGTCTGTATAATGTCATATATTTCTTGTGCTGTGTCTAGATATATGGGTCGAATTAATTTTTTATAGTGTGTAGTGTTGTTTAATTGTCTGTGTGCTTCTTGGATGTACTGTGTTCTGTCCATGATTACTATGGCACTCCCCTTGTCAGCTGGTTTGATGACAATTTGTTTATTGTTTGCCAGCTGATGTAGTGCTTGGCTCTCTCCTCTGCTGAGGTTGTTTTTGTCTTTATGGGTTTGGGGGTTAAGTGCCTTGATCAGGGTGTTGTTGTCTTTTATAAGTTGTGTGATTGTACCCGGGATTTGGCTCTCCCTGGGTTCCCAGTTGGATCGGGCCATAAAGGGTGTTCTGTCTGTGTTTTCTGATCCCTCAAAAAAGACAGCTAGTTTCAGCTTTCTGTGAAACTCCTGAGCTTCTCCTCTGAGGGTTTCTTTTTGTTTTTTTCTAATGTTTGCCGTCGGTACGAATGATAGGCCTTTGTCCAGTAAACTAATTTGATTTGGTGTGGGTGAAAAGTTTTGTGCCAGCAGTATAATGTTCTTATTCCCCTCCCTGTTTGTGTTTGGGTTTGTGGGGATTCTCAGTTTAAATGTTTTAGCCAGTGTTCCAACATCTTGCCAGCTGTTCTCTCTGTCCAGTGGATGTCGTCCCGTGTAGTGCGGAAGTCCTCCTCCGGAAGCTTGGGAACATGTGGCATGTTTCGGAGGATGTGATTATTGATCTCCTCCAAATTGGATTTCTGGCGGGGTTCCAGGTTTTGGGAATAATTAATTAACGGGATCCAAATTTCTGCTGCCGGGAAGGTGTTTTTCGTCATCCTCAGCATGGTCTGCAGCTGTTTTATTGCTGTTTTTTTAGGGTGCTGGTCCTTGTTGTTGATCCCAGTGGACAGGATGACTCTCTGTACTCTGGGATTCACTTGGGTTTTCTCCAGAAGTCCTGCGATATGATAAAATGTTGCTCCGGGGTAGCTGTCAATTTGGAGGTCTCCCCTGGAGTGGGACTGGATCCTGGAGAGGTTGGAGTCCCCTAGGATTATATTCGGTTTGCTGGTTCTGATGGTCCATTCCTGGACCTTCCGGGTTGTTCGGGGGTGTCTGGTCGGGTAGAAGATTTCCTCCGCTACTCCGACTCCAGTGGCGTGGGGTGGGGGGGTGGGAGTGGGTGCAGGGTTCAGGTCAGGGGTCGGAGTGGGAGTGGGGTTAGGGTTAGGGTGGGGGTGGGGGTTGGGCTCAGGGGTAGGGTTAGGGTTAGGGTGGGGGTTGGGGTTGGGGTCAGGGTGGGGGTCAGGGTTAGGGTTAGGGTGGGGGTGGGGGTTGGGGTCAGGGATAGGGGTAGGGTTAAGGTTAGGGTTAGGGTGGGGGTGGGGGTTGGGGTTGGGGTCAGGGTTGGGGTTAGGGTTAGGGTTAGGGTGGGGGTGGGGGTTGGGGTCAGGGTTGGGGTTAGGGTGGGGGTTGGGGTCAGGGTTAGGGGTAGGGGTGCGGTTAGAATTAGGAGCTGAGTGGGGGTTAGCGGTGGGGCCAGAGTGGTCATGGTCCCGTCTGTGTCTGGGTTTTTGGGGCCTTTGTGGTAGTGGTTCTGGAGTCCAGTCCCTGTGGTTTTCTGGGGTTCCACGGGTCCTTCTCCGGTTCTGTGCTGGTGCTCGGTGGGGTTTAGGAGCGCTGATCCTGGGGGTGCATGTCTGCCGCAGTGTCGGCCACTCCCTCTGGTACTGGTCCTGGTTCCGGGGCGTAGTGTGGGTGATTCTATCCGCTGTGGGTGGGGGTGGTGGAGGATTCACTAGAGCAGTGAATCTGTTGCTGGTGGAGACTGGAGTTGTGCGTCTTACAGTTCTCCAAATTGGGGCCACTGTTTCCTGGGCGATGTCCAGGGTGGTCGGGTGTAATCTTCGGCCAAACTTCTTTTTGGCCCACCTGGCCGCCACCTGGAACGCCTCTGGCCAGTTGTTGAGCTGAATTCTCTCCAATTTTTTGGTGAGTTGTTCCAGGATCTTGAGATAGTGTTCCTCCAAGATCTGCATGCATGTGTGGAGCCAGTTCCGGGCATTCCCCGTCAGTAACAACATGGTGTCCTCTGTCGGGGAGGCCGGTCTCACCAGGGTGGCCAGTTCCTGCATCTTTTTAAATAAACTGGTGGGTGGTGCTGTCCCGGCTCCAGACACTGCAGTGTTCTGCAGGTGATGCGTTGTCTGGATGACTCGGAAGAGGGTCCTAGTGGCCTCAGCGAAAGCCGTCATGGTGTTTTGGTGTGGGTAAGGTGGTGTGTTTTTAGGTGTTTTTAATTTTCTAATTTTGAGAATAACGCAAGACTATTTTTTTGTGGTTTAAACTGTTTTTATTTTCTAGAATTGTCAAATATTTTTCAAATTTTACAGATTTTTAGTGTTTTTTTAGTAATTTTTTATCATAAAAAATGTTGTGCAAGCGGCGGTGCAGGTTTCGACTGTTTGATAGCGTGCTGTCAACACGAGGTTGACGCTTATCAAAGCAGTCTATACTTACCAAGACTGTTACCTTGTGGTTTAGTTGACACCGTTAGGTTTCCACCACAAGGTAGTGCAGTCTGTACCGTGCTGCTGCAGGATTCCTCCTGGTGTCTCGTCCGTGAAAATGTTCAGGTTTGTTTTGCTCTTTCGGGATCAGCAGCGGGAGAGTTCCTCCGAGTAGGATGTGTTCCTCTGCTGTCTTCCAAAGCATATGTCGACACAACGTTTCGCCTTGTCTTAGGCTTCTTCAGGTGTGAGTGTGAGAGGATTGTGGTTCTGTTTATCAGGTCACAGAGAGGACCTGTTTGAGGCCACTGGTTTGTGGGGTCCTCATTGGTGGATGTGTCCCCTTTGTGTCCTTAATAGCCCTAGCTCTCTGGAATTTTTGTCAAAAATGGCTGTTTCCTGCCAGCAGTTAACCTTTTGTTTCCTGTGATGGGTGATTCTTTTGTTATTTTAAAGACCTATTTTAAAGATGGTTCTATTAAATGGCCCTAGCATTCCAGTAGTTTGGCCTGAATGGCTATATTCCTCCTGTAATTTAGTCTTTTGTTTCTTCTAGTGGGTAATTCTTTTGTTATTTTAAAGACCTCTCTCTGGCTCGGATGAGCCTATTCAGAGTGGTATTAACCAGATGGGTAGTCTTTAGTGTAATTCTGTCCCAGCTATCAGCAGTTACTGAAGGCTCTGGCTAGTTAGGTAAGTAAGAAATCTTTATTTCCCAAGTTGTCCCATATTAGGGCCTCTTGGGAAATAAAAGTTTGCACTGGCCATTCAGGGTACTGAAGCCTTTAAGTAGGAAGAATTTGGTCCCTCTTGTGTCGGTGCTCTATGTGCGTTGATTTAGTCCTCTTGGAAATAGAGTGCTAAGTTTGAGAATCCAGTGTTTCTCAAACCTGCGTCTCTCCTCCGGTGTCCAATTGTTGTTCATTTGAAGGCCCGATATTTCTAGTGCCTCAAGTCCATGGTGAAGGAAATGAGCCACCAGGTGTGTGTCTGTCTCTCTGTGATTTCTAATGTTGTATATATGTTGTGCTAGTCTACATTTAATTGTGTTCCCTGTTTCTCCTACATATATTATACCACATTGTTTGCACTTAATGGCATATATGCAGTTTTTAGTGTTTTTATTTAGTGTTTGTTTTATTATGTAGGTTGTGTTGGTAGTGGTGTTTCTGACTGTAGTGGCTTGTTTGTAAAATATTGGGCCCTGTGTCGGCAAAGTATTAATTTCTGGTAGTTTGCTGCTTACCAGATGATCTTTAAGATTTTTATTTCTTTTATATGCTGAGATAATTTTATAGTCCTGGATAATGTTTGTGTTTTGTAGAGTGCGGGTTAGATTAAATTTAATTTTTCTGTTTGCAGCTAGGCTAAATGCTGAGTAGGTGGTGATTAGCGGAATGATTTTGCGCGTGTCTTGTTGTCTGGTGGTCAAGAAAGTTTTCCGGACCTGTCTGAGGAAAGATCTGGAATACCCCCTTGGTTTTAATGCATTGAAGAGGGTCTGGGTAGCCTCTTCAAAATCTATTACCTGTGTGCAAATCCTGTTGAACCTGAGCAATTGTGATTTGATCAGGCCCTTGAAAGTGTGTTTAGGGTGGAGACTGTTTTTATGTAAAAGTGTGTGTGTGTCAGTCTCTTTAAAGAAAACTTTAGTGTCTAAAGTGTGTGTTTGGGAAAAAGAGGGTCCCTTGTATGTGGTAGTGTCCAAGAAATCTATTTGTTGGTTATGCGTGATGTATTTAACTGTTATCATTCTATGGTGTGTGTTGAGGATTTGTATAAAGTGTTTGAAGTCCTCTAAACTGTGTGTCCATGTTCCCCATATGTCATCTAAGTATCTAAAATAATTGGTGGGTAATTTGGGGCATTTTTGAAAAACAGTCTCCTCCCAGTGTGCCATGTAAATGTTAGCGTAGGCCGGTGCAAATTTCTTACCCATCGCTGTGCCGCTGATTTGTAAAAAGAATTCTTTGTTGAATTCAAAATCATTTTTTGTCAGGTTGATTTCTAACAGTTGTAGGAGAGATGTATCCGGGCGGCTGTCGTCCGGGTATTTCTCCATCCAGAGTTTTACAGCTGTTAGCCCTGCTGCGGTGTTTATGTTTGTGTAGAGACTATCTATGTCAATTGTGAATAAAATGGTGTCCTGTGTTATTTTAGTGTTTTTAACTATGCGTATGAAGTCGTATGTGTCTTTTATGTAGCTGTTGTGCTTAGTTGATAGTGGAGTGAGGAAATAGTCTATGTATTCTGCGATCCTGTAGGATTCGCTGTTGCAGTCTGAAACAATAGGTCTCCCTGCCGGGATCTCATATGGTACACTCCAGGACTGGGGCTGTTTGTGTATTTTGGGGAGGAGGTAAAAAACCCTTGGTCTAGGATTTTCCTCCCCCCTTAGGTAAAAACTTTGCTTTTTTGTGATGTAATTGTTTTCTAATAGTGTCTGTATAATGTCATATATTTCTTGTGCTGTGTCTAGATATATGGGTCGAATTAATTTTTTATAGTGTGTAGTGTTGTTTAATTGTCTGTGTGCTTCTTGGATGTACTGTGTTCTGTCCATGATTACTATGGCACTCCCCTTGTCAGCTGGTTTGATGACAATTTGTTTATTGTTTGCCAGCTGATGTAGTGCTTGGCTCTCTCCTCTGCTGAGGTTGTTTTTGTCTTTATGGGTTTGGGGGTTAAGTGCCTTGATCAGGGTGTTGTTGTCTTTTATAAGTTGTGTGATTGTACCCGGGATTTGGCTCTCCCTGGGTTCCCAGTTGGATCGGGCCATAAAGGGTGTTCTGTCTGTGTTTTCTGATCCCTCAAAAAAGACAGCTAGTTTCAGCTTTCTGTGAAACTCCTGAGCTTCTCCTCTGAGGGTTTCTTTTTGTTTTTTTCTAATGTTTGCCGTCGGTACGAATGATAGGCCTTTGTCCAGTAAACTAATTTGATTTGGTGTGGGTGAAAAGTTTTGTGCCAGCAGTATAATGTTCTTATTCCCCTCCCTGTTTGTGTTTGGGTTTGTGGGGATTCTCAGTTTAAATGTTTTAGCCAGTGTTCCAACATCTTGCCAGCTGTTCTCTCTGTCCAGTGGATGTCGTCCCGTGTAGTGCGGAAGTCCTCCTCCGGAAGCTTGGGAACATGTGGCATGTTTCGGAGGATGTGATTATTGATCTCCTCCAAATTGGATTTCTGGCGGGGTTCCAGGTTTTGGGAATAATTAATTAACGGGATCCAAATTTCTGCTGCCGGGAAGGTGTTTTTCGTCATCCTCAGCATGGTCTGCAGCTGTTTTATTGCTGTTTTTTTAGGGTGCTGGTCCTTGTTGTTGATCCCAGTGGACAGGATGACTCTCTGTACTCTGGGATTCACTTGGGTTTTCTCCAGAAGTCCTGCGATATGATAAAATGTTGCTCCGGGGTAGCTGTCAATTTGGAGGTCTCCCCTGGAGTGGGACTGGATCCTGGAGAGGTTGGAGTCCCCTAGGATTATATTCGGTTTGCTGGTTCTGATGGTCCATTCCTGGACCTTCCGGGTTGTTCGGGGGTGTCTGGTCGGGTAGAAGATTTCCTCCGCTACTCCGACTCCAGTGGCGTGGGGTGGGGGGGTGGGAGTGGGTGCAGGGTTCAGGTCAGGGGTCGGAGTGGGAGTGGGGTTAGGGTTAGGGTGGGGGTGGGGGTTGGGCTCAGGGGTAGGGTTAGGGTTAGGGTGGGGGTTGGGGTTGGGGTCAGGGTGGGGGTCAGGGTTAGGGTTAGGGTGGGGGTGGGGGTTGGGGTCAGGGATAGGGGTAGGGTTAAGGTTAGGGTTAGGGTGGGGGTGGGGGTTGGGGTTGGGGTCAGGGTTGGGGTTAGGGTTAGGGTTAGGGTGGGGGTGGGGGTTGGGGTCAGGGTTGGGGTTAGGGTGGGGGTTGGGGTCAGGGTTAGGGGTAGGGGTGCGGTTAGAATTAGGAGCTGAGTGGGGGTTAGCGGTGGGGCCAGAGTGGTCATGGTCCCGTCTGTGTCTGGGTTTTTGGGGCCTTTGTGGTAGTGGTTCTGGAGTCCAGTCCCTGTGGTTTTCTGGGGTTCCACGGGTCCTTCTCCGGTTCTGTGCTGGTGCTCGGTGGGGTTTAGGAGCGCTGATCCTGGGGGTGCATGTCTGCCGCAGTGTCGGCCACTCCCTCTGGTACTGGTCCTGGTTCCGGGGCGTAGTGTGGGTGATTCTATCCGCTGTGGGTGGGGGTGGTGGAGGATTCACTAGAGCAGTGAATCTGTTGCTGGTGGAGACTGGAGTTGTGCGTCTTACAGTTCTCCAAATTGGGGCCACTGTTTCCTGGGCGATGTCCAGGGTGGTCGGGTGTAATCTTCGGCCAAACTTCTTTTTGGCCCACCTGGCCGCCACCTGGAACGCCTCTGGCCAGTTGTTGAGCTGAATTCTCTCCAATTTTTTGGTGAGTTGTTCCAGGATCTTGAGATAGTGTTCCTCCAAGATCTGCATGCATGTGTGGAGCCAGTTCCGGGCATTCCCCGTCAGTAACAACATGGTGTCCTCTGTCGGGGAGGCCGGTCTCACCAGGGTGGCCAGTTCCTGCATCTTTTTAAATAAACTGGTGGGTGGTGCTGTCCCGGCTCCAGACACTGCAGTGTTCTGCAGGTGATGCGTTGTCTGGATGACTCGGAAGAGGGTCCTAGTGGCCTCAGCGAAAGCCGTCATGGTGTTTTGGTGTGGGTAAGGTGGTGTGTTTTTAGGTGTTTTTAATTTTCTAATTTTGAGAATAACGCAAGACTATTTTTTTGTGGTTTAAACTGTTTTTATTTTCTAGAATTGTCAAATATTTTTCAAATTTTACAGATTTTTAGTGTTTTTTTAGTAATTTTTTATCATTAAAAATGTTGTGCAAGCGGCGGTGCAGGTTTCGACTGTTTGATAGCGTGCTGTCAACACGAGGTTGACGCTTATCAAAGCAGTCTATACTTACCAAGACTGTTACCTTGTGGTTTAGTTGACACCGTTAGGTTTCCACCACAAGGTAGTGCAGTCTGTACCGTGCTGCTGCAGGATTCCTCCTGGTGTCTCGTCCGTGAAAATGTTCAGGTTTGTTTTGCTCTTTCGGGATCAGCAGCGGGAGAGTTCCTCCGAGTAGGATGTGTTCCTCTGCTGTCTTCCAAAGCATATGTCGACACAACGTTTCGCCTTGTCTTAGGCTTCTTCAGGTGTGAGTGTGAGAGGATTGTGGTTCTGTTTATCAGGTCACAGAGAGGACCTGTTTGAGGCCACTGGTTTGTGGGGTCCTCATTGGTGGATGTGTCCCCTTTGTGTCCTTAATAGCCCTAGCTCTCTGGAATTTTTGTCAAAAATGGCTGTTTCCTGCCAGCAGTTAACCTTTTGTTTCCTGTGATGGGTGATTCTTTTGTTATTTTAAAGACCTATTTTAAAGATGGTTCTATTAAATGGCCCTAGCATTCCAGTAGTTTGGCCTGAATGGCTATATTCCTCCTGTAATTTAGTCTTTTGTTTCTTCTAGTGGGTAATTCTTTTGTTATTTTAAAGACCTCTCTCTGGCTCGGATGAGCCTATTCAGAGTGGTATTAACCAGATGGGTAGTCTTTAGTGTAATTCTGTCCCAGCTATCAGCAGTTACTGAAGGCTCTGGCTAGTTAGGTAAGTAAGAAATCTTTATTTCCCAAGTTGTCCCATATTAGGGCCTCTTGGGAAATAAAAGTTTGCACTGGCCATTCAGGGTACTGAAGCCTTTAAGTAGGAAGAATTTGGTCCCTCTTGTGTCGGTGCTCTATGTGCGTTGATTTAGTCCTCTTGGAAATAGAGTGCTAAGTTTGAGAATCCAGTGTTTCTCAAACCTGCGTCTCTCCTCCGGTGTCCAATTGTTGTTCATTTGAAGGCCCGATATTTCTAGTGCCTCAAGTCCATGGTGAAGGAAATGAGCCACCAGGTGTGTGTCTGTCTCTCTGTGATTTCTAATGTTGTATATATGTTGTGCTAGTCTACATTTAATTGTGTTCCCTGTTTCTCCTACATATATTATACCACATTGTTTGCACTTAATGGCATATATGCAGTTTTTAGTGTTTTTATTTAGTGTTTGTTTTATTATGTAGGTTGTGTTGGTAGTGGTGTTTCTGACTGTAGTGGCTTGTTTGTAAAATATTGGGCCCTGTGTCGGTAAAGTATTAATTTCTGGTAGTTTGCTGTTTACCAGATGATCTTTAAGATTTTTATTTCTTTTATATGCTGAGATAATTTTATAGTCCTGGATAATGTTTGTGTTTTGTAGAGTGCGGGTTAGATTAAATTTAATTTTTCTGTTTGCAGCTAGGCTAAATGCTGAGTAGGTGGTGATTAGCGGAATGATTTTGCGCGTGTCTTGTTGTCTGGTGGTCAAGAAAGTTTTCCGGACCTGTCTGAGGAAAGATCTGGAATACCCCCTTGGTTTTAATGCATTGAAGAGGGTCTGGGTAGCCTCTTCAAAATCTATTACCTGTGTGCAAATCCTGTTGAACCTGAGCAATTGTGATTTGATCAGGCCCTTGAAAGTGTGTTTAGGGTGGAGACTGTTTTTATGTAAAAGTGTGTGTGTGTCAGTCTCTTTAAAGAAAACTTTAGTGTCTAAAGTGTGTGTTTGGGAAAAAGAGGGTCCCTTGTATGTGGTAGTGTCCAAGAAATCTATTTGTTGGTTATGCGTGATGTATTTAACTGTTATCATTCTATGGTGTGTGTTGAGGATTTGTATAAAGTGTTTGAAGTCCTCTAAACTGTGTGTCCATGTTCCCCATATGTCATCTAAGTATCTAAAATAATTGGTGGGTAATTTGGGGCATTTTTGAAAAACAGTCTCCTCCCAGTGTGCCATGTAAATGTTAGCGTAGGCCGGTGCAAATTTCTTACCCATCGCTGTGCCGCTGATTTGTAAAAAGAATTCTTTGTTGAATTCAAAATCATTTTTTGTCAGGTTGATTTCTAACAGTTGTAGGAGAGATGTATCCGGGCGGCTGTCGTCCGGGTATTTCTCCATCCAGAGTTTTACAGCTGTTAGCCCTGCTGCAGTGTTTATGTTTGTGTAGAGACTATCTATGTCAATTGTGAATAAAATGGTGTCCTGTGTTATTTTAGTGTTTTTAACTATGCGTATGAAGTCGTATGTGTCTTTTATGTAGCTGTTGTGCTTAGTTGATAGTGGAGTGAGGAAATAGTCTATGTATTCTGCGATCCTGTAGGATTCGCTGTTGCAGTCTGAAACAATAGGTCTCCCTGCCGGGATCTCATATGGTACACTCCAGGACTGGGGCTGTTTGTGTATTTTGGGGAGGAGGTAAAAAACCCTTGGTCTAGGATTTTCCTCCCCCCTTAGGTAAAAACTTTGTTTTTTTGTGATGTAATTGTTTTCTAATAGTGTCTGTATAATGTCATATATTTCTTGTGCTGTGTCTAGATATATGGGTCGAATTAATTTTTTATAGTGTGTAGTGTTGTTTAATTGTCTGTGTGCTTCTTGGATGTACTGTGTTCTGTCCATGATTACTATGGCACTCCCCTTGTCAGCTGGTTTGATGACAATTTGTTTATTGTTTGCCAGCTGATGTAGTGCTTGGCTCTCTCCTCTGCTGAGGTTGTTTTTGTCTTTGTGGGTTTGGGGGTTAAGTGCCTTGATCAGGGTGTTGTTGTCTTTTATAAGTTGTGTGATTGTACCCGGGATTTGGCTCTCCCTGGGTTCCCAGTTGGATCGGGCCATAAAGGGTGTTCTGTCTGTGTTTTCTGATCCCTCAAAAAAGACAGCTAGTTTCAGCTTTCTGTGGAACTCCTGAGCTTCTCCTCTGAGGGTTTCTTTTTGTTTTTTTCTAATGTTTGCCGTCGGTACGAATGATAGGCCTTTGTCTAGTAAACTAATTTGATTTGGTGTGGGTGAAAAGTTTTGTGCCAGCAGTATAATGTTCTTATTCCCCTCCCTGTTTGTGTTTGGGTTTGTGGGGATTCTCAGTTTAAATGTTTTAGCCAGTGTTCCAACATCTTGCCAGCTGTTCTCTCTGTCCAGTGGATGTCGTCCCGTGTAGTGCGGAAGTCCTCCTCCGGAAGCTTGGGAACATGTGGCATGTTTCGGAGGATGTGATTATTGATCTCCTCCAAATTGGATTTCTGGCGGGGTTCCAGGTTTTGGGAATAATTAATTAACGGGATCCAAATTTCTGCTGCCGGGAAGGTGTTTTTCGTCATCCTCAGCATGGTCTGCAGCTGTTTTATTGCTGTTTTTTTAGGGTGCTGGTCCTTGTTGTTGATCCCAGTGGACAGGATGACTCTCTGTACTCTGGGATTCACTTGGGTTTTCTCCAGAAGTCCTGCGATGTGATAAAATGTTGCTCCGGGGTAGCTGTCAATTTGGAGGTCTCCCCTGGAGTGGGACTGGATCCTGGAGAGGTTGGAGTCCCCTAGGATTATATTCGGTTTGCTGGTTCTGATGGTCCATTCCTGGACCTTCCGGGTTGTTCGGGGGTGTCTGGTCGGGTAGAAGATTTCCTCCGCTACTCCGACTCCAGTGGCGTGGGGTGGGGGGGTGGGAGTGGGTGCAGGGTTCAGGTCAGGGGTCGGAGTGGGAGTGGGGTTAGGGTTAGGGTGGGGGTGGGGGTTGGGCTCAGGGGTAGGGTTAGGGTTAGGGTTAGGGTGGGGGTTGGGGTTGGGGTCAGGGTGGGGGTGGGGGTCAGGGTTAGGGTTAGGGTGGGGGTGGGGGTGGGGGTTGGGGTCAGGGATAGGGGTAGGGTTAAGGTTAGGGTTAGGGTGGGGGTGGGGGTTGGGGTCAGGGTTGGGGTTAGGGTTAGGGTTAGGGTTAGGGTTAGGGTTAGGGTTAGGGTTAGGGTTAGGGGTTAGGGTTAGGGTTAGGGTTAGGGTTAGGTAAGTAAGAAATCTTTATTTCCCAAGTTGTCCCATATTAGGGCCTCTTGGGAAATAAAAGTTTGCACTGGCCATTCAGGGTACTGAAGCCTTTAAGTAGGAAGAATTTGGTCCCTCTTGTGTCGGTGCTCTATGTGCGTTGATTTAGTCCTCTTGGAAATAGAGTGCTAAGTTTGAGAATCCAGTTTTTCTCAAACCTGCGTCTCTCCTCCGGTGTCCAATTATTGTTCATTTGAAGGCCCGATATTTCTAGTGCCTCAAGTCCATGGTGAAGGAAATGAGCCACCAGGTGTGTGTCTGTCTCTCTGTGATTTCTAATGTTGTATATATGTTGTGCTAGTCTACATTTAATTGTGTTCCCCGTTTCTCCTACATATATTATACCACATTGTTTGCACTTAATGGCATATATGCAGTTTTTAGTGTTTTTATTTAGTGTTTGTTTTATTATGTAGGTTGTGTTGGTAGTGGTGTTTCTGACTGTAGTGGCTTGTTTGTAAAATATTGGGCCCTGTGTCGGTAAAGTATTAATTTCTGGTAGTTTGCTGCTTACCAGATGATCTTTAAGATTTTTATTTCTTTTATATGCTGAGATAATTTTATAGTCCTGGATAATGTTTGTGTTCTGTAGAGTGCGGGTTAGATTTAATTTAATTTTTCTGTTTGCAGCTAGGCTAAATGCTGAGTAGGTGGTGATTAGCGGAATGATTTTGCGCGTGTCTTGTTGTCTGGTGGTCAAGAAAGTTTTCCGGACCTGTCTAAGGAAAGATCTGGAATACCCCCTTGGTTTTAATGCATTGAAGAGGGTCTGGGTAGCCTCTTCAAAATCTATTACCTGTGTGCAAATCCTGTTGAACCTGAGCAATTGTGATTTGATCAGGCCCTTGAAAGTGTGTTTAGGGTGGAGACTGTTTTTATGTAAAAGTGTGTGTGTGTCAGTCTCTTTAAAGAAAACTTTAGTGTCTAGAGTGTGTGTTTGGGAAAAAGAGGGTCCCTTGTATGTGGTAGTGTCCAAGAAATCTATTTGTTGGTTATGCGTGATGTATTTAACTGTTATCATTCTATGGTGTGTGTTGAGGATTTGTATAAAGTGTTTGAAGTCCTCTAAACTGTGTGTCCATGTTCCCCATATGTCATCTAAGTATCTAAAATAATTGGTGGGTAATTTGGGGCATTTTTGAAAAACAGTCTCCTCCCAGTGTGCCATGTAAATGTTAGCATAGGCCGGTGCAAATTTCTTACCCATCGCTGTGCCGCTGATTTGTAAAAAGAATTCTTTGTTGAATTCAAAATCATTTTTTGTCAGGTTGATTTCTAACAGTTGTAGGAGAGATGTATCCGGGCGGCTGTCGTCCGGGTATTTCTCCATCCAGAGTTTTACAGCTGTTAGCCCTGCTGCAGTGTTTATGTTTGTGTAGAGACTATCTATGTCAATTGTGAATAAAATGGTGTCCTGTGTTATTTTAGTGTTTTTAACTATGCGTATGAAGTCGTATGTGTCTTTTATGTAACTGTTGTGTTTAGTTGACAGTGGAGTGAGGAAATGGTCTATGTATTCTGCGATCCTGTAGGATTCGCTGTTGCAGTCTGAAACAATAGGTCTCCCTGCCGGGATCTCATATGGTACACTCCAGGACTGAGGCTGTTTGTGTATTTTGGGGAGGAGGTAAAAAACCCTTGGTCTAGGATTTTCCTCCCCCCTTAGGTAAAAACTTTGTTTTTTTGTGATGTAATTGTTTTCTAATAGTGTCTGTATAATGTCATATATTTCTTGTGCTGTGTCTAGATATATGGGTCGAATTAATTTTTTATAGTGTGTAGTGTTGTTTAATTGTCTGTGTGCTTCTTGGATGTACTGTGTTCTGTCCATGATTACTATGGCACTCCCCTTGTCAGCTGGTTTGATGACAATTTGTTTATTGTTTGCCAGCTGATGTAGTGCTTGGCTCTCCCCTCTGCTGAGGTTGTTTTTGTCTTTATGGGTTTGGGGGTTAAGCGCCTTGATCAGGGTGTTGTTGTCTTTTATGAGTTGTGTGATTGTACCCGGGATTTGGCTCTCCCTGGGTTCCCAGTTGGATCGGGCCATAAAGGGTGTTCTGTCTGTGTTTTCTGATCCCTCAAAAAAGACAGCTAGTTTCAGCTTTCTGTGAAACTCCTGAGTTTCTCCTCTGAGGGTTTCTTTTTGTTTTTTTCTAATGTTTGCCGTCGGTACGAATGATAGGCCTTTGTCCAGTAAACTAATTTGATTTGGTGTGGGTGAAAAGTTTTGTGCCAGCAGTATAATGTTCTTATTCCCCTCCCTGTTTGTGTTTGGGTTTGTGGGGATTCTCAGTTTAAATGTTTTAGCCAGTGTTCCAACATCTTGCCAGCTGTTCTCTCTGTCCAGTGGATGTCGTCCCGTGTAGTGCGGAAGTCCTCCTCCGGAAGCTTGGGAACATGTGGCATGTTTCGGAGGATGTGATTATTGATCTCCTCCAAATTGGATTTCTGGCGGGGTTCCAGGTTTTGGGAATAATTAATTAACGGGATCCAAATTTCTGCTGCCGGGAAGGTGTTTTTCGTCATCCTCAGCATGGTCTGCAGCTGTTTTATTGCAGTTTTTTTAGGGTGCTGGTCCTTGTTGTTAATCCCAGTGGACAGGATGACTCTCTGTACTCTGGGATTCACTTGGGTTTTCTCCAGGAGTCCTGCGATATGATAAAATGTTGCTCCGGGGTAGCTGTCAATTTGGAAGTCTCCCCTGGAGTGGGACTGGATCCTGGAGAGGTTGGAGTCCCCTAGGATTATATTCGGTTTGCTGGTTCTGATGGTCCATTCCTGGACCTTCCGGGTTGTTCGGGGGTGTCTGGTCGGGTAGAAGATTTCCTCCGCTACTCCGACTGCAGTGGCGTGGGGTGGGGGGGTGGGAGGGGGTGCAGGGTTCAGGTCAGGGGTCGGAGTGGGAGTGGGGTTAGGGTGGGGGTGGGGGTGGGGGTTGGGCTCAGGGGTAGGGTTAGGGTTAGGGTGGGGGTGGGGGTTGGGGTTGGGGTCAGGGTGGGGGTCAGGGTTAGGGTTAGGGTGGGGGTGGGGGTTGGGGTCAGGGATAGGGGTAGGGTTAGGGTTAGGGTTAGGGTGGGGGTGGGGGTTGGGGTCAGGGTTGGGGTTAGGTAAGTAAGAAATCTTTATTTCCCAAGTTGTCCCATATTAGGGCCTCTTGGGAAATAAAAGTTTGCACTGGCCATTCAGGGTACTGAAGCCTTTAAGTAGGAAGAATTTGGTCCCTCTTGTGTCGGTGCTCTATGTGCGTTGATTTAGTCCTCTTGGAAATAGAGTGCTAAGTTTGAGAATCCAGTGTTTCTCAAACCTGCGTCTCTCCTCCGGTGTCCAATTGTTGTTCATTTGAAGGCCCGATATTTCTAGTGCCTCAAGTCCATGGTGAAGGAAATGAGCCACCAGGTGTGTGTCTGTCTCTCTGTGATTTCTAATGTTGTATATATGTTGTGCTAGTCTACATTTAATTGTGTTCCCTGTTTCTCCTACATATATTATACCACATTGTTTGCACTTAATGGCATATATGCAGTTTTTAGTGTTTTTATTTAGTGTTTGTTTTATTATGTAGGTTGTGTTGGTAGTGGTGTTTCTGACTGTAGTGGCTTGTTTGTAAAATATTGGGCCCTGTGTCGGTAAAGTATTAATTTCTGGTAGTTTGCTGCTTACCAGATGATCTTTAAGATTTTTATTTCTTTTATATGCTGAGATAATTTTATAGTCCTGGATAATGTTTGTGTTTTGTAGAGTGCGGGTTAGATTTAATTTAATTTTTCTGTTTGCAGCTAGGCTAAATGCTGAGTAGGTGGTGATTAGCGGAATGATTTTGCGCGTGTCTTGTTGTCTGGTGGTCAAGAAAGTTTTCCGGACCTGTCTGAGGAAAGATCTGGAATACCCCCTTGGTTTTAATGCATTGAAGAGGGTCTGGGTAGCCTCTTCAAAATCTATTACCTGTGTGCAAATCCTGTTGAACCTGAGCAATTGTGATTTGATCAGGCCCTTGAAAGTGTGTTTAGGGTGGAGACTGTTTTTATGTAAAAGTGTGTGTGTGTCAGTCTCTTTAAAGAAAACTTTAGTGTCTAAAGTGTGTGTTTGGGAAAAAGAGGGTCCCTTGTATGTGGTAGTGTCCAAGAAATCTATTTGTTGGTTATGCGTGATGTATTTAACTGTTATCATTCTATGGTGTGTGTTGAGGATTTGTATAAAGTGTTTGAAGTCCTCTAAACTGTGTGTCCATGTTCCCCATATGTCATCTAAGTATCTAAAATAATTGGTGGGTAATTTGGGGCATTTTTGAAAAACAGTCTCCTCCCAGTGTGCCATGTAAATGTTAGCGTAGGCCGGTGCAAATTTCTTACCCATCGCTGTGCCGCTGATTTGTAAAAAGAATTCTTTGTTGAATTCAAAATCATTTTTTGTCAGGTTGATTTCTAACAGTTGTAGGAGAGATGTATCCGGGCGGCTGTCGTCCGGGTATTTCTCCATCCAGAGTTTTACAGCTGTTAGCCCTGCTGCAGTGTTTATGTTTGTGTAGAGACTATCTATGTCAATTGTGAATAAAATGGTGTCCTGTGTTATTTTAGTGTTTTTAACTATGCGTATGAAGTCGTATGTGTCTTTTATGTAACTGTTGTGTTTAGTTGACAGTGGAGTGAGGAAATAGTCTATGTATTCTGCGATCCTGTAGGATTCGCTGTTGCAGTCTGAAACAATAGGTCTCCCTGCCGGGATCTCATATGGTACACTCCAGGACTGAGGCTGTTTGTGTATTTTGGGGAGGAGGTAAAAAACCCTTGGTCTAGGATTTTCCTCCCCCCTTAGGTAAAAACTTTGTTTTTTTGTGATGTAATTGTTTTCTAATAGTGTCTGTATAATGTCATATATTTCTTGTGCTGTGTCTAGATATATGGGTCGAATTAATTTTTTATAGTGTGTAGTGTTGTTTAATTGTCTGTGTGCTTCTTGGATGTACTGTGTTCTGTCCATGATTACTATGGCACTCCCCTTGTCAGCTGGTTTGATGACAATTTGTTTATTGTTTGCCAGCTGATGTAGTGCTTGGCTCTCTCCTCTGCTGAGGTTGTTTTTGTCTTTATGGGTTTGGGGGTTAAGTGCCTTGATCAGGGTGTTGTTGTCTTTTATGAGTTGTGTGATTGTACCCGGGATTTGGCTCTCCCTGGGTTCCCAGTTGGATCGGGCCATAAAGGGTGTTCTGTCTGTGTTTTCTGATCCCTCAAAAAAGACAGCTAGTTTCAGCTTTCTGTGAAACTCCTGAGCTTCTCCTCTGAGGGTTTCTTTTTGTTTTTTTCTAATGTTTGCCGTCGGTACGAATGATAGGCCTTTGTCCAGTAAACTAATTTGATTTGGTGTGGGTGAAAAGTTTTGTGCCAGCAGTATAATGTTCTTATTCCCCTCCCTGTTTGTGTTTGGGTTTGTGGGGATTCTCAGTTTAAATGTTTTAGCCAGTGTTCCAACATCTTGCCAGCTGTTCTCTCTGTCCAGTGGATGTCGTCCCGTGTAGTGCGGAAGTCCTCCTCCGGAAGCTTGGGAACGTGTGGCATGTTTCGGAGGATGTGATTATTGATCTCCTCCAAATTGGATTTCTGGCGGGGTTCCAGGTTTTGGGAATAATTAATTAACGGGATCCAAATTTCTGCTGCCGGGAAGGTGTTTTTCGTCATCCTCAGCATGGTCTGCAGCTGTTTTATTGCTGTTTTTTTAGGGTGCTGGTCCTTGTTGTTAATCCCAGTGGACAGGATGACTCTCTGTACTCTGGGATTCACCTGGGTTTTCTCCAGGAGTCCTGCGATATGATAAAATGTTGCTCCGGGGTAGCTGTCAATTTGGAGGTCTCCCCTGGAGTGGGACTGGATCCTGGAGAGGTTGGAGTCCCCTAGGATTATGTTCGGTTTGCTGGTTCTGATGGTCCATTCCTGGACCTTCCGGGTTGTTCGGGGGTGTCTGGTCGGGTAGAAGATTTCCTCCGCTACTCCGACTCCAGTGGCGTGGGGTGGGGGGGTGGGAGTGGGTGCAGGGTTCAGGTCAGGGGTCGGAGTGGGAGTGGGGTTAGGGTTAGGGTGGGGGTGGGGGTTGGGCTCAGGGGTAGGGTTAGGGTTAGGGTGGGGGTTGGGGTTGGGGTCAGGGTGGGGGTGGGGGTCAGGGTTAGGGTTAGGGTGGGGGTGGGGGTGGGGGTTGGGGTCAGGGATAGGGGTAGGGTTAAGGTTAGGGTTAGGGTGGGGGTGGGGGTTGGGGTCAGGGTTAGGGTTAGGGTGGGGGTGGGGGTTGGGGTCAGGGTTGGGGTTAGGGTGGGGGTTGGGGTCAGGGATAGGGGTAGGGGTGCGGTTAGAATTAAGAGCTGAGTGGGGGTTAGCGGTGGGGCCAGAGTGGTCATGGTCCCGTCTGTGTCTGGGTTTTTGGGGCCTTTGTGGTAGTGGTTCCGGAGTCCAGTCCCTGTGGTTTTCTGGGGTTCCACGGGTCCTTCTCCGGTTCTGTGCTGGTGCTCGGTGGGGTTTAGGAGCGCTGATCCTGGGGGTGCATGTCTGCCGCAGTGTCGGCCACTCCCTCTGGTACTGGTCCTGGTTCCGGGGCGTAGTGTGGGTGATTCTATCCGCTGTGGGTGGGGGTGGTGGAGGATTCACTAGAGCAGTGAATCTGTTGCTGGTGGAGACTGGAGTTGTGCGTCTTACAGTTCTCCAAATTGGGGCCACTGTTTCCTGGGCGATGTCCAGGGTGGTCGGGTGTAATCTTCGGCCAAACTTCTTTTTGGCGCACCTGGCCGCCACCTGGAACGCCTCTGGCCAGTTGTTGAGCTGAATTCTCTCCAACTTTTTGGTGAGTTGTTCCAGGATCTTGAGATAGTGTTCCTCCAAGATCTGCATGCATGTGTGGAGCCAGTTCCGGGCATTCCCCGTCAGTAACAACATGGTGTCCTCTGTCGGGGAGGCCGGTCTCAGGGGGTTGGGGTCAGGGATAGGGGTAGGGTTAGGGTTAGGGTTAGGGTGGGGGTGGGGGTTGGGGTCAGGGTTGGGGTTAGGGTTAGGGTTAGGGTTAGGGTTAGGGTTAGGGTTAGGGGTTAGGGTTAGGGTTAGGGTTAGGGTTAGGGTTAGGGTCAGGGTCAGGGTCAGGGTTAGGGTTAGGGTTAGGGTTAGGGTTAGGGTTAGGGTTAGGGTCAGGGTTAGGGGTTAGGGTTAGGGTTAGGGTTAGGGTTAGGGGTTAGGGGTTAGGGTTAGGGTTAGGGTTAGGGTTAGGGTTAGGGTTAGGGGTTAGGGTTAGGGTTAGGGTTAGGGTTAGGGTTAGGTAAGTAAGAAATCTTTATTTCCCAAGTTGTCCCATATTAGGGCCTCTTGGGAAATAAAAGTTTGCACTGGCCATTCAGGGTACTGAAGCCTTTAAGTAGGAAGAATTTGGTCCCTCTTGTGTCGGTGCTCTATGTGCGTTGATTTAGTCCTCTTGGAAAAAGAGTGCTAAGTTTGAGAATCCAGTGTTTCTCAAACCTGCGTCTCTCCTCCGGTGTCCAATTGTTGTTCATTTGAAGGCCCGATATTTCTAGTGCCTCAAGTCCATGGTGAAGGAAATGAGCCACCAGGTGTGTGTCTGTCTCTCTGTGATTTCTAATGTTGTATATATGTTGTGCTAGTCTACATTTAATTGTGTTCCCTGTTTCTCCTACATATATTATACCACATTGTTTGCACTTAATGGCATATATGCAGTTTTTAGTGTTTTTAGTTAGTGTTTGTTTTATTATGTAGGTTGTGTTGGTAGTGGTGTTTCTGACTGTAGTGGCTTGTTTGTAAAATATTGGGCCCTGTGTCGGTAAAGTATTAATTGCTGGTAGTTTGCTGCTTACCAGATGATCTTTAAGATTTTTATTTCTTTTATATGCTGAGATAATTTTATAGTCCTGGATAATGTTTGTGTTCTGTAGAGTGCGGGTTAGATTTAATTTAATTTTTCTGTTTGCAGCTAGGCTAAATGCTGAGTAGGTGGTGATTAGCGGAATGATTTTGCGCGTGTCTTGTTGTCTGGTGGTTAAGAAAGTTTTCCGGACCTGTCTAAGGAAAGATCTGGAATACCCCCTTGGTTTTAATGCATTGAAGAGGGTCTGGGTAGCCTCTTCAAAATCTATTACCTGTGTGCAAATCCTGTTGAACCTGAGCAATTGTGATTTGATCAGGCCCTTGAAAGTGTGTTTAGGGTGGAGACTGTTTTTATGTAAAAGTGTGTGTGTGTCAGTCTCTTTAAAGAAAACTTTAGTGTCTAAAGTGTGTGTTTGGGAAAAAGAGGGTCCCTTGTATGTGGTAGTGTCCAAGAAATCTATTTGTTGGTTATGCGTGATGTATTTAACTGTTATCATTCTATGGTGTGTGTTGAGGATTTGTATAAAGTGTTTGAAGTCCTCTAAACTGTGTGTCCATGTTCCCCATATGTCATCTAAGTATCTAAAATAATTGGTGGGTAATTTGGGGCATTTTTGAAAAACAGTCTCCTCCCAGTGTGCCATGTAAATGTTAGCGTAGGCCGGTGCAAATTTCTTACCCATCGCTGTGCCGCTGATTTGTAAAAAGAATTCTTTGTTGAATTCAAAATCATTTTTTGTCAGGTTGATTTCTAACAGTTGTAGGAGAGATGTATCCGGGCGGCTGTCGTCCGGGTATTTCTCCATCCAGAGTTTTACAGCTGTTAGCCCTGCTGCAGTGTTTATGTTTGTGTAGAGACTATCTATGTCAATTGTGAATAAAATGGTGTCCTGTGTTATTTTAGTGTTTTTAACTATGCGTATGAAGTCGTATGTGTCTTTTATGTAACTGTTGTGTTTAGTTGACAGTGGAGTGAGGAAATGGTCTATGTATTCTGCGATCCTGTAGGATTCGCTGTTGCAGTCTGAAACAATCGGTCTCCCTGCCGGGATCTCATATGGTACACTCCAGGACTGAGGCTGTTTGTGTATTTTGGGGAGGAGGTAAAAAACCCTTGGTCTAGGATTTTCCTCCCCCCTTAGGTAAAAACTTTGTTTTTTTGTGATGTAATTGTTTTCTAATAGTGTCTGTATAATGTCATATATTTCTTGTGCTGTGTCTAGATATATGGGTCGAATTAATTTTTTATAGTGTGTAGTGTTGTTTAATTGTCTGTGTGCTTCTTGGATGTACTGTGTTCTGTCCATGATTACTATGGCACTCCCCTTGTCAGCTGGTTTGATGACAATTTGTTTATTGTTTGCCAGCTGATGTAGTGCTTGGCTCTCTCCTCTGCTGAGGTTGTTTTTGTCTTTATGGGTTTGGGGGTTAAGTGCCTTGATCAGGGTGTTGTTGTCTTTTATGAGTTGTGTGATTGTACCCGGGATTTGGCTCTCCCTGGGTTCCCAGTTGGATCGGGCCATAAAGGGAGTTCTGTCTGTGTTTTCGGATCCCTCAAAAAAGACAGCTAGTTTCAGCTTTCTGTGAAACTCCTGAGCTTCTCCTCTGAGGGTTTCTTTTTGTTTTTTTCTAATGTTTGCCGTCGGTACGAATGATAGGCCTTTGTCCAGTAAACTAATTTGATTTGGTGTGGGTGAAAAGTTTTGTGCCAGCAGTATAATGTTCTTATTCCCCTCCCTGTTTGTGTTTGGGTTTGTGGGGATTCTCAGTTTAAATGTTTTAGCCAGTGTTCCAACATCTTGCCAGCTGTTCTCTCTGTCCAGTGGATGTCGTCCCGTGTAGTGCGGAAGTCCTCCTCCGGAAGCTTGGGAACGTGTGGCATGTTTCGGAGGATGTGATTATTGATCTCCTCCAAATTGGATTTCTGGCGGGGTTCCAGGTTTTGGGAATAATTAATTAACGGGATCCAAATTTCTGCTGCCGGGAAGGTGTTTTTCGTCATCCTCAGCATGGTCTGCAGCTGTTTTATTGCTGTTTTTTTAGGGTGCTGGTCCTTGTTGTTAATCCCAGTGGACAGGATGACTCTCTGTACTCTGGGATTCACCTGGGTTTTCTCCAGGAGTCCTGCGATATGATAAAATGTTGCTCCGGGGTAGCTGTCAATTTGGAGGTCTCCCCTGGAGTGGGACTGGATCCTGGAGAGGTTGGAGTCCCCTAGGATTATGTTCGGTTTGCTGGTTCTGATGGTCCATTCCTGGACCTTCCGGGTTGTTCGGGGGTGTCTGGTCGGGTAGAAGATTTCCTCCGCTACTCCGACTCCAGTGGCGTGGGGTGGGGGGGTGGGAGTGGGTGCAGGGTTCAGGTCAGGGGTCGGAGTGGGAGTGGGGTTAGGGTTAGGGTGGGGGTGGGGGTTGGGCTCAGGGGTAGGGTTAGGGTTAGGGTGGGGGTTGGGGTTGGGGTCAGGGTGGGGGTGGGGGTCAGGGTTAGGGTTAGGGTGGGGGTGGGGGTGGGGGTTGGGGTCAGGGATAGGGGTAGGGTTAAGGTTAGGGTTAGGGTGGGGGTGGGGGTTGGGGTCAGGGTTAGGGTTAGGGTGGGGGTGGGGGTTGGGGTCAGGGTTGGGGTTAGGGTGGGGGTTGGGGTCAGGGATAGGGGTAGGGGTGCGGTTAGAATTAAGAGCTGAGTGGGGGTTAGCGGTGGGGCCAGAGTGGTCATGGTCCCGTCTGTGTCTGGGTTTTTGGGGCCTTTGTGGTAGTGGTTCCGGAGTCCAGTCCCTGTGGTTTTCTGGGGTTCCACGGGTCCTTCTCCGGTTCTGTGCTGGTGCTCGGTGGGGTTTAGGAGCGCTGATCCTGGGGGTGCATGTCTGCCGCAGTGTCGGCCACTCCCTCTGGTACTGGTCCTGGTTCCGGGGCGTAGTGTGGGTGATTCTATCCGCTGTGGGTGGGGGTGGTGGAGGATTCACTAGAGCAGTGAATCTGTTGCTGGTGGAGACTGGAGTTGTGCGTCTTACAGTTCTCCAAATTGGGGCCACTGTTTCCTGGGCGATGTCCAGGGTGGTCGGGTGTAATCTTCGGCCAAACTTCTTTTTGGCGCACCTGGCCGCCACCTGGAACGCCTCTGGCCAGTTGTTGAGCTGAATTCTCTCCAACTTTTTGGTGAGTTGTTCCAGGATCTTGAGATAGTGTTCCTCCAAGATCTGCATGCATGTGTGGAGCCAGTTCCGGGCATTCCCCGTCAGTAACAACATGGTGTCCTCTGTCGGGGAGGCCGGTCTCAGGGGGTTGGGGTCAGGGATAGGGGTAGGGTTAGGGTTAGGGTTAGGGTGGGGGTGGGGGTTGGGGTCAGGGTTGGGGTTAGGGTTAGGGTTAGGGTTAGGGTTAGGGTTAGGGTTAGGGTTAGGGGTTAGGGTTAGGGTTAGGGTTAGGGTTAGGGTCAGGGTCAGGGTCAGGGTTAGGGTTAGGGTTAGGGTTAGGGGTTAGGGTTAGGGTTAGGGTTAGGGTTAGGGTTAGGGTTAGGGGTTAGGGTTAGGGTTAGGGTTAGGGTTAGGGTTAGGAGGCTCTGGCTAGTTAGGTAAGTAAGAAATCTTTATTTCCCAAGTTGTCCCATATTAGGGCCTCTTGGGAAATAAAAGTTTGCACTGGCCATTCAGGGTACTGAAGCCTTTAAGTAGGAAGAATTTGGTCCCTCTTGTGTCGGTGCTCTATGTGCGTTGATTTAGTATTCCTCCTGTAATTTAGTCTTTTGTTTCTTCTAGTGGGTAATTATTTTGTTATTTTAAAGACCTCTCTCTGGCTCGGATGAGCCTATTCAGAGTGGTATTAACCAGATGGGTAGTCTTTAGTGTAATTCTGTCCCAGCTATCAGCAGTTACTGAAGGCTCTGGCTAGTTAGGTAAGTAAGAAATCTTTATTTCCCAAGTTGTCCCATATTAGGGCCTCTTGGGAAATAAAAGTTTGCACTGGCCATTCAGGGTACTGAAGCCTTTAAGTAGGAAGAATTTGGTCCCTCTTGTGTCGGTGCTCTATGTGCGTTGATTTAGTATTCCTCCTGTAATTTAGTCTTTTGTTTCTTCTAGTGGGTAATTATTTTGTTATTTTAAAGACCTCTCTCTGGCTCGGATGAGCCTATTCAGAGTGGTATTAACCAGATGGGTAGTCTTTAGTGTAATTCTGTCCCAGCTATCAGCAGTTACTGAAGGCTCTGGCTAGTTAGGTAAGTAAGAAATCTTTATTTCCCAAGTTGTCCCATATTAGGGCCTCTTGGGAAATAAAAGTTTGCACTGGCCATTCAGGGTACTGAAGCCTTTAAGTAGGAAGAATTTGGTCCCTCTTGTGTCGGTGCTCTATGTGCGTTGATTTAGTATTCCTCCTGTAATTTAGTCTTTTGTTTCTTCTAGTGGGTAATTATTTTGTTATTTTAAAGACCTCTCTCTGGCTCGGATGAGCCTATTCAGAGTGGTATTAACCAGATGGGTAGTCTTTAGTGTAATTCTGTCCCAGCTATCAGCAGTTACTGAAGGCTCTGGCTAGTTAGGTAAGTAAGAAATCTTTATTTCCCAAGTTGTCCCATATTAGGGCCTCTTGGGAAATAAAAGTTTGCACTGGCCATTCAGGGTACTGAAGCCTTTAAGTAGGAAGAATTTGGTCCCTCTTGTGTCGGTGCTCTATGTGCGTTGATTTAGTATTCCTCCTGTAATTTAGTCTTTTGTTTCTTCTAGTGGGTAATTATTTTGTTATTTTAAAGACCTCTCTCTGGCTCGGATGAGCCTATTCAGAGTGGTATTAACCAGATGGGTAGTCTTTAGTGTAATTCTGTCCCAGCTATCAGCAGTTACTGAAGGCTCTGGCTAGTTAGGTAAGTAAGAAATCTTTATTTCCCAAGTTGTCCCATATTAGGGCCTCTTGGGAAATAAAAGTTTGCACTGGCCATTCAGGGTACTGAAGCCTTTAAGTAGGAAGAATTTGGTCCCTCTTGTGTCGGTGCTCTATGTGCGTTGATTTAGTATTCCTCCTGTAATTTAGTCTTTTGTTTCTTCTAGTGGGTAATTATTTTGTTATTTTAAAGACCTCTCTCTGGCTCGGATGAGCCTATTCAGAGTGGTATTAACCAGATGGGTAGTCTTTAGTGTAATTCTGTCCCAGCTATCAGCAGTTACTGAAGGCTCTGGCTAGTTAGGTAAGTAAGAAATCTTTATTTCCCAAGTTGTCCCATATTAGGGCCTCTTGGGAAATAAAAGTTTGCACTGGCCATTCAGGGTACTGAAGCCTTTAAGTAGGAAGAATTTGGTCCCTCTTGTGTCGGTGCTCTATGTGCGTTGATTTAGTATTCCTCCTGTAATTTAGTCTTTTGTTTCTTCTAGTGGGTAATTATTTTGTTATTTTAAAGACCTCTCTCTGGCTCGGATGAGCCTATTCAGAGTGGTATTAACCAGATGGGTAGTCTTTAGTGTAATTCTGTCCCAGCTATCAGCAGTTACTGAAGGCTCTGGCTAGTTAGGTAAGTAAGAAATCTTTATTTCCCAAGTTGTCCCATATTAGGGCCTCTTGGGAAATAAAAGTTTGCACTGGCCATTCAGGGTACTGAAGCCTTTAAGTAGGAAGAATTTGGTCCCTCTTGTGTCGGTGCTCTATGTGCGTTGATTTAGTATTCCTCCTGTAATTTAGTCTTTTGTTTCTTCTAGTGGGTAATTATTTTGTTATTTTAAAGACCTCTCTCTGGCTCGGATGAGCCTATTCAGAGTGGTATTAACCAGATGGGTAGTCTTTAGTGTAATTCTGTCCCAGCTATCAGCAGTTACTGAAGGCTCTGGCTAGTTAGGTAAGTAAGAAATCTTTATTTCCCAAGTTGTCCCATATTAGGGCCTCTTGGGAAATAAAAGTTTGCACTGGCCATTCAGGGTACTGAAGCCTTTAAGTAGGAAGAATTTGGTCCCTCTTGTGTCGGTGCTCTATGTGCGTTGATTTAGTATTCCTCCTGTAATTTAGTCTTTTGTTTCTTCTAGTGGGTAATTATTTTGTTATTTTAAAGACCTCTCTCTGGCTCGGATGAGCCTATTCAGAGTGGTATTAACCAGATGGGTAGTCTTTAGTGTAATTCTGTCCCAGCTATCAGCAGTTACTGAAGGCTCTGGCTAGTTAGGTAAGTAAGAAATCTTTATTTCCCAAGTTGTCCCATATTAGGGCCTCTTGGGAAATAAAAGTTTGCACTGGCCATTCAGGGTACTGAAGCCTTTAAGTAGGAAGAATTTGGTCCCTCTTGTGTCGGTGCTCTATGTGCGTTGATTTAGTATTCCTCCTGTAATTTAGTCTTTTGTTTCTTCTAGTGGGTAATTATTTTGTTATTTTAAAGACCTCTCTCTGGCTCGGATGAGCCTATTCAGAGTGGTATTAACCAGATGGGTAGTCTTTAGTGTAATTCTGTCCCAGCTATCAGCAGTTACTGAAGGCTCTGGCTAGTTAGGTAAGTAAGAAATCTTTATTTCCCAAGTTGTCCCATATTAGGGCCTCTTGGGAAATAAAAGTTTGCACTGGCCATTCAGGGTACTGAAGCCTTTAAGTAGGAAGAATTTGGTCCCTCTTGTGTCGGTGCTCTATGTGCGTTGATTTAGTATTCCTCCTGTAATTTAGTCTTTTGTTTCTTCTAGTGGGTAATTATTTTGTTATTTTAAAGACCTCTCTCTGGCTCGGATGAGCCTATTCAGAGTGGTATTAACCAGATGGGTAGTCTTTAGTGTAATTCTGTCCCAGCTATCAGCAGTTACTGAAGGCTCTGGCTAGTTAGGTAAGTAAGAAATCTTTATTTCCCAAGTTGTCCCATATTAGGGCCTCTTGGGAAATAAAAGTTTGCACTGGCCATTCAGGGTACTGAAGCCTTTAAGTAGGAAGAATTTGGTCCCTCTTGTGTCGGTGCTCTATGTGCGTTGATTTAGTATTCCTCCTGTAATTTAGTCTTTTGTTTCTTCTAGTGGGTAATTATTTTGTTATTTTAAAGACCTCTCTCTGGCTCGGATGAGCCTATTCAGAGTGGTATTAACCAGATGGGTAGTCTTTAGTGTAATTCTGTCCCAGCTATCAGCAGTTACTGAAGGCTCTGGCTAGTTAGGTAAGTAAGAAATCTTTATTTCCCAAGTTGTCCCATATTAGGGCCTCTTGGGAAATAAAAGTTTGCACTGGCCATTCAGGGTACTGAAGCCTTTAAGTAGGAAGAATTTGGTCCCTCTTGTGTCGGTGCTCTATGTGCGTTGATTTAGTATTCCTCCTGTAATTTAGTCTTTTGTTTCTTCTAGTGGGTAATTATTTTGTTATTTTAAAGACCTCTCTCTGGCTCGGATGAGCCTATTCAGAGTGGTATTAACCAGATGGGTAGTCTTTAGTGTAATTCTGTCCCAGCTATCAGCAGTTACTGAAGGCTCTGGCTAGTTAGGTAAGTAAGAAATCTTTATTTCCCAAGTTGTCCCATATTAGGGCCTCTTGGGAAATAAAAGTTTGCACTGGCCATTCAGGGTACTGAAGCCTTTAAGTAGGAAGAATTTGGTCCCTCTTGTGTCGGTGCTCTATGTGCGTTGATTTAGTATTCCTCCTGTAATTTAGTCTTTTGTTTCTTCTAGTGGGTAATTATTTTGTTATTTTAAAGACCTCTCTCTGGCTCGGATGAGCCTATTCAGAGTGGTATTAACCAGATGGGTAGTCTTTAGTGTAATTCTGTCCCAGCTATCAGCAGTTACTGAAGGCTCTGGCTAGTTAGGTAAGTAAGAAATCTTTATTTCCCAAGTTGTCCCATATTAGGGCCTCTTGGGAAATAAAAGTTTGCACTGGCCATTCAGGGTACTGAAGCCTTTAAGTAGGAAGAATTTGGTCCCTCTTGTGTCGGTGCTCTATGTGCGTTGATTTAGTATTCCTCCTGTAATTTAGTCTTTTGTTTCTTCTAGTGGGTAATTATTTTGTTATTTTAAAGACCTCTCTCTGGCTCGGATGAGCCTATTCAGAGTGGTATTAACCAGATGGGTAGTCTTTAGTGTAATTCTGTCCCAGCTATCAGCAGTTACTGAAGGCTCTGGCTAGTTAGGTAAGTAAGAAATCTTTATTTCCCAAGTTGTCCCATATTAGGGCCTCTTGGGAAATAAAAGTTTGCACTGGCCATTCAGGGTACTGAAGCCTTTAAGTAGGAAGAATTTGGTCCCTCTTGTGTCGGTGCTCTATGTGCGTTGATTTAGTATTCCTCCTGTAATTTAGTCTTTTGTTTCTTCTAGTGGGTAATTATTTTGTTATTTTAAAGACCTCTCTCTGGCTCGGATGAGCCTATTCAGAGTGGTATTAACCAGATGGGTAGTCTTTAGTGTAATTCTGTCCCAGCTATCAGCAGTTACTGAAGGCTCTGGCTAGTTAGGTAAGTAAGAAATCTTTATTTCCCAAGTTGTCCCATATTAGGGCCTCTTGGGAAATAAAAGTTTGCACTGGCCATTCAGGGTACTGAAGCCTTTAAGTAGGAAGAATTTGGTCCCTCTTGTGTCGGTGCTCTATGTGCGTTGATTTAGTATTCCTCCTGTAATTTAGTCTTTTGTTTCTTCTAGTGGGTAATTATTTTGTTATTTTAAAGACCTCTCTCTGGCTCGGATGAGCCTATTCAGAGTGGTATTAACCAGATGGGTAGTCTTTAGTGTAATTCTGTCCCAGCTATCAGCAGTTACTGAAGGCTCTGGCTAGTTAGGTAAGTAAGAAATCTTTATTTCCCAAGTTGTCCCATATTAGGGCCTCTTGGGAAATAAAAGTTTGCACTGGCCATTCAGGGTACTGAAGCCTTTAAGTAGGAAGAATTTGGTCCCTCTTGTGTCGGTGCTCTATGTGCGTTGATTTAGTATTCCTCCTGTAATTTAGTCTTTTGTTTCTTCTAGTGGGTAATTATTTTGTTATTTTAAAGACCTCTCTCTGGCTCGGATGAGCCTATTCAGAGTGGTATTAACCAGATGGGTAGTCTTTAGTGTAATTCTGTCCCAGCTATCAGCAGTTACTGAAGGCTCTGGCTAGTTAGGTAAGTAAGAAATCTTTATTTCCCAAGTTGTCCCATATTAGGGCCTCTTGGGAAATAAAAGTTTGCACTGGCCATTCAGGGTACTGAAGCCTTTAAGTAGGAAGAATTTGGTCCCTCTTGTGTCGGTGCTCTATGTGCGTTGATTTAGTATTCCTCCTGTAATTTAGTCTTTTGTTTCTTCTAGTGGGTAATTATTTTGTTATTTTAAAGACCTCTCTCTGGCTCGGATGAGCCTATTCAGAGTGGTATTAACCAGATGGGTAGTCTTTAGTGTAATTCTGTCCCAGCTATCAGCAGTTACTGAAGGCTCTGGCTAGTTAGGTAAGTAAGAAATCTTTATTTCCCAAGTTGTCCCATATTAGGGCCTCTTGGGAAATAAAAGTTTGCACTGGCCATTCAGGGTACTGAAGCCTTTAAGTAGGAAGAATTTGGTCCCTCTTGTGTCGGTGCTCTATGTGCGTTGATTTAGTATTCCTCCTGTAATTTAGTCTTTTGTTTCTTCTAGTGGGTAATTATTTTGTTATTTTAAAGACCTCTCTCTGGCTCGGATGAGCCTATTCAGAGTGGTATTAACCAGATGGGTAGTCTTTAGTGTAATTCTGTCCCAGCTATCAGCAGTTACTGAAGGCTCTGGCTAGTTAGGTAAGTAAGAAATCTTTATTTCCCAAGTTGTCCCATATTAGGGCCTCTTGGGAAATAAAAGTTTGCACTGGCCATTCAGGGTACTGAAGCCTTTAAGTAGGAAGAATTTGGTCCCTCTTGTGTCGGTGCTCTATGTGCGTTGATTTAGTATTCCTCCTGTAATTTAGTCTTTTGTTTCTTCTAGTGGGTAATTATTTTGTTATTTTAAAGACCTCTCTCTGGCTCGGATGAGCCTATTCAGAGTGGTATTAACCAGATGGGTAGTCTTTAGTGTAATTCTGTCCCAGCTATCAGCAGTTACTGAAGGCTCTGGCTAGTTAGGTAAGTAAGAAATCTTTATTTCCCAAGTTGTCCCATATTAGGGCCTCTTGGGAAATAAAAGTTTGCACTGGCCATTCAGGGTACTGAAGCCTTTAAGTAGGAAGAATTTGGTCCCTCTTGTGTCGGTGCTCTATGTGCGTTGATTTAGTATTCCTCCTGTAATTTAGTCTTTTGTTTCTTCTAGTGGGTAATTATTTTGTTATTTTAAAGACCTCTCTCTGGCTCGGATGAGCCTATTCAGAGTGGTATTAACCAGATGGGTAGTCTTTAGTGTAATTCTGTCCCAGCTATCAGCAGTTACTGAAGGCTCTGGCTAGTTAGGTAAGTAAGAAATCTTTATTTCCCAAGTTGTCCCATATTAGGGCCTCTTGGGAAATAAAAGTTTGCACTGGCCATTCAGGGTACTGAAGCCTTTAAGTAGGAAGAATTTGGTCCCTCTTGTGTCGGTGCTCTATGTGCGTTGATTTAGTATTCCTCCTGTAATTTAGTCTTTTGTTTCTTCTAGTGGGTAATTATTTTGTTATTTTAAAGACCTCTCTCTGGCTCGGATGAGCCTATTCAGAGTGGTATTAACCAGATGGGTAGTCTTTAGTGTAATTCTGTCCCAGCTATCAGCAGTTACTGAAGGCTCTGGCTAGTTAGGTAAGTAAGAAATCTTTATTTCCCAAGTTGTCCCATATTAGGGCCTCTTGGGAAATAAAAGTTTGCACTGGCCATTCAGGGTACTGAAGCCTTTAAGTAGGAAGAATTTGGTCCCTCTTGTGTCGGTGCTCTATGTGCGTTGATTTAGTATTCCTCCTGTAATTTAGTCTTTTGTTTCTTCTAGTGGGTAATTATTTTGTTATTTTAAAGACCTCTCTCTGGCTCGGATGAGCCTATTCAGAGTGGTATTAACCAGATGGGTAGTCTTTAGTGTAATTCTGTCCCAGCTATCAGCAGTTACTGAAGGCTCTGGCTAGTTAGGTAAGTAAGAAATCTTTATTTCCCAAGTTGTCCCATATTAGGGCCTCTTGGGAAATAAAAGTTTGCACTGGCCATTCAGGGTACTGAAGCCTTTAAGTAGGAAGAATTTGGTCCCTCTTGTGTCGGTGCTCTATGTGCGTTGATTTAGTATTCCTCCTGTAATTTAGTCTTTTGTTTCTTCTAGTGGGTAATTATTTTGTTATTTTAAAGACCTCTCTCTGGCTCGGATGAGCCTATTCAGAGTGGTATTAACCAGATGGGTAGTCTTTAGTGTAATTCTGTCCCAGCTATCAGCAGTTACTGAAGGCTCTGGCTAGTTAGGTAAGTAAGAAATCTTTATTTCCCAAGTTGTCCCATATTAGGGCCTCTTGGGAAATAAAAGTTTGCACTGGCCATTCAGGGTACTGAAGCCTTTAAGTAGGAAGAATTTGGTCCCTCTTGTGTCGGTGCTCTATGTGCGTTGATTTAGTATTCCTCCTGTAATTTAGTCTTTTGTTTCTTCTAGTGGGTAATTATTTTGTTATTTTAAAGACCTCTCTCTGGCTCGGATGAGCCTATTCAGAGTGGTATTAACCAGATGGGTAGTCTTTAGTGTAATTCTGTCCCAGCTATCAGCAGTTACTGAAGGCTCTGGCTAGTTAGGTAAGTAAGAAATCTTTATTTCCCAAGTTGTCCCATATTAGGGCCTCTTGGGAAATAAAAGTTTGCACTGGCCATTCAGGGTACTGAAGCCTTTAAGTAGGAAGAATTTGGTCCCTCTTGTGTCGGTGCTCTATGTGCGTTGATTTAGTATTCCTCCTGTAATTTAGTCTTTTGTTTCTTCTAGTGGGTAATTATTTTGTTATTTTAAAGACCTCTCTCTGGCTCGGATGAGCCTATTCAGAGTGGTATTAACCAGATGGGTAGTCTTTAGTGTAATTCTGTCCCAGCTATCAGCAGTTACTGAAGGCTCTGGCTAGTTAGGTAAGTAAGAAATCTTTATTTCCCAAGTTGTCCCATATTAGGGCCTCTTGGGAAATAAAAGTTTGCACTGGCCATTCAGGGTACTGAAGCCTTTAAGTAGGAAGAATTTGGTCCCTCTTGTGTCGGTGCTCTATGTGCGTTGATTTAGTATTCCTCCTGTAATTTAGTCTTTTGTTTCTTCTAGTGGGTAATTATTTTGTTATTTTAAAGACCTCTCTCTGGCTCGGATGAGCCTATTCAGAGTGGTATTAACCAGATGGGTAGTCTTTAGTGTAATTCTGTCCCAGCTATCAGCAGTTACTGAAGGCTCTGGCTAGTTAGGTAAGTAAGAAATCTTTATTTCCCAAGTTGTCCCATATTAGGGCCTCTTGGGAAATAAAAGTTTGCACTGGCCATTCAGGGTACTGAAGCCTTTAAGTAGGAAGAATTTGGTCCCTCTTGTGTCGGTGCTCTATGTGCGTTGATTTAGTATTCCTCCTGTAATTTAGTCTTTTGTTTCTTCTAGTGGGTAATTATTTTGTTATTTTAAAGACCTCTCTCTGGCTCGGATGAGCCTATTCAGAGTGGTATTAACCAGATGGGTAGTCTTTAGTGTAATTCTGTCCCAGCTATCAGCAGTTACTGAAGGCTCTGGCTAGTTAGGTAAGTAAGAAATCTTTATTTCCCAAGTTGTCCCATATTAGGGCCTCTTGGGAAATAAAAGTTTGCACTGGCCATTCAGGGTACTGAAGCCTTTAAGTAGGAAGAATTTGGTCCCTCTTGTGTCGGTGCTCTATGTGCGTTGATTTAGTATTCCTCCTGTAATTTAGTCTTTTGTTTCTTCTAGTGGGTAATTATTTTGTTATTTTAAAGACCTCTCTCTGGCTCGGATGAGCCTATTCAGAGTGGTATTAACCAGATGGGTAGTCTTTAGTGTAATTCTGTCCCAGCTATCAGCAGTTACTGAAGGCTCTGGCTAGTTAGGTAAGTAAGAAATCTTTATTTCCCAAGTTGTCCCATATTAGGGCCTCTTGGGAAATAAAAGTTTGCACTGGCCATTCAGGGTACTGAAGCCTTTAAGTAGGAAGAATTTGGTCCCTCTTGTGTCGGTGCTCTATGTGCGTTGATTTAGTATTCCTCCTGTAATTTAGTCTTTTGTTTCTTCTAGTGGGTAATTATTTTGTTATTTTAAAGACCTCTCTCTGGCTCGGATGAGCCTATTCAGAGTGGTATTAACCAGATGGGTAGTCTTTAGTGTAATTCTGTCCCAGCTATCAGCAGTTACTGAAGGCTCTGGCTAGTTAGGTAAGTAAGAAATCTTTATTTCCCAAGTTGTCCCATATTAGGGCCTCTTGGGAAATAAAAGTTTGCACTGGCCATTCAGGGTACTGAAGCCTTTAAGTAGGAAGAATTTGGTCCCTCTTGTGTCGGTGCTCTATGTGCGTTGATTTAGTATTCCTCCTGTAATTTAGTCTTTTGTTTCTTCTAGTGGGTAATTATTTTGTTATTTTAAAGACCTCTCTCTGGCTCGGATGAGCCTATTCAGAGTGGTATTAACCAGATGGGTAGTCTTTAGTGTAATTCTGTCCCAGCTATCAGCAGTTACTGAAGGCTCTGGCTAGTTAGGTAAGTAAGAAATCTTTATTTCCCAAGTTGTCCCATATTAGGGTTAGGGTTAGGGTTAGGGTTAGGGTTAGGGTTAGGGTTAGGGTTAGGGTTAGGGTTAGGGTTAGGGTTAGGGTTAGGGGTTAGGGTTAGGGTTAGGGTTAGGGTTAGGGTTAGGGTTAGGGTTAGGGTTAGGGTTAGGGGTTAGGGTTAGGGTTAGGGTTAGGGTTAGGGTTAGGGTTAGGGTTGGGGTTAGGGTTAGGGTTAGGGTTAGGGTTAGGGTTAGGGTTAGGTAAGTAAGAAATCTTTATTTCCCAAGTTGTCCCATATTAGGGCCTCTTGGGAAATAAAAGTTTGCACTGGCCATTCAGGGTACTGAAGCCTTTAAGTAGGAAGAATTTGGTCCCTCTTGTGTCGGTGCTCTATGTGCGTTGATTTAGTCCTCTTGGAAATAGAGTGCTAAGTTTGAGAATCCAGTGTTTCTCAAACCTGCGTCTCTCCTCCGGTGTCCAATTGTTGTTCATTTGAAGGCCCGATATTTCTAGTGCCTCAAGTCCATGGTGAAGGAAATGAGCCACCAGGTGTGTGTCTGTCTCTCTATGATTTCTAATGTTGTATATATGTTGTGCTAGTCTACATTTAATTGTGTTCCCTGTTTCTCCTACATATATTATACCACATTGTTTGCACTTAATGGCATATATGCAGTTTTTAGTGTTTTTATTTAGTATTTGTTTTATTATGTAGGTTGTGTTGGTAGTGGTGTTTCTGACTGTAGTGGCTTGTTTGTAAAATATTGGGCCCTGTGTCGGTAAAGTATTAATTTCTGGTAGTTTGCTGCTTACCAGATGATCTTTAAGATTTTTATTTCTTTTATATGCTGAGATAATTTTATATTCCTGGATAATGTTTGTGTTCTGTAGAGTGCGGGTTAGATTTAATTTAATTTTTCTGTTTGCAGCTAGGCTAAATGCTGAGTAGGTGGTGATTAGCGGAATGATTTTGCGCGTGTCTTGTTGTCTGGTGGTTAAGAAAGTTTTCCGGACCTGTCTAAGGAAAGATCTGGAATACCCCCTTGGTTTTAATGCATTGAAGAGGGTCTGGGTAGCCTCTTCAAAATCTATTACCTGTGTGCAAATCCTGTTGAACCTGAGCAATTGTGATTTGATCAGGCCCTTGAAAGTGTGTTTAGGGTGGAGACTGTTTTTATGTAAAAGTGTGTGTGTGTCGGTCTCTTTAAAGAAAACTTTAGTGTCTAAAGTGTGTGTTTGGGAAAAAGAGGGTCCCTTGTATGTGGTAGTGTCCAAGAAATCTATTTGTTGGTTATGCGTGATGTATTTAACTGTTATCATTCTATGGTGTGTGTTGAGGATTTGTATAAAGTGTTTGAAGTCCTCTAAACTGTGTGTCCATGTTCCCCATATGTCATCTAAGTATCTAAAATAATTGGTGGGTAATTTGGGGCATTTTTGAAAAACAGTCTCCTCCCAGTGTGCCATGTAAATGTTAGCGTAGGCCGGTGCAAATTTCTTACCCATCGCTGTGCCGCTGATTTGTAAAAAGAATTCTTTGTTGAATTCAAAATCATTTTTTGTCAGGTTGATTTCTAACAGTTGTAGGAGAGATGTATCCGGGCGGCTGTCGTCCGGGTATTTCTCCATCCAGAGTTTTACAGCTGTTAGCCCTGCTGCAGTGTTTATGTTTGTGTAGAGACTATCTATGTCAATTGTGAATAAAATGGTGTCCTGTGTTATTTTAGTGTTTTTAACTATGCGTATGAAGTCGTATGTGTCTTTTATGTAACTGTTGTGTTTAGTTGACAGTGGAGTGAGGAAATAGTCTATGTATTCTGCGATCCTGTAGGATTCGCTGTTGCAGTCTGAAACAATAGGTCTCCCTGCCGGGATCTCATATGGTACACTCCAGGACTGAGGCTGTTTGTGTATTTTGGGGAGGAGGTAAAAAACCCTTGGTCTAGGATTTTCCTCCCCCCTTAGGTAAAAACTTTGTTTTTTTGTGATGTA
>NW_026890388.1:50000-62500 GCF_963514075.1 Conger conger
GTTCTGATGGTCCATTCCTGGACCTTCCGCGTTGTTCGGGGGTGTCTGGTCGGGTAGAAGATTTCCTCCGCTACTCCGACTCCAGTGGCGTGGGGTGGGGGGGTGGGAGTGGGTGCAGGGTTCAGGTCAGGGGTCGGAGTGGGAGTGGGGTTAGGGTTAGGGTGGGGGTGGGGGTTGGGCTCAGGGGTAGGGTTAGGGTTAGGGTGGGGGTTAGGGTTAGGGTTAGGGTTAGGGTTAGGGTTAGGGTTAGGGTTAGGGTTAGGGTTAGGGTTAGGGTTAGGGTTAGGTAAGTAAGAAATCTTTATTTCCCAAGTTGTCCCATATTAGGGCCTCTTGGGAAATAAAAGTTTGCACTGGCCATTCAGGGTACTGAAGCCTTTAAGTAGGAAGAATTTGGTCCCTCTTGTGTCGGTGCTCTATGTGCGTTGATTTAGTCCTCTTGGAAATAGAGTGCTAAGTTTGAGAATCCAGTGTTTCTCAAACCTGCGTCTCTCCTCCGGTGTCCAATTGTTGTTCATTTGAAGGCCCGATATTTCTAGTGCCTCAAGTCCATGGTGAAGGAAATGAGCCACCAGGTGTGTGTCTGTCTCTCTGTGATTTCTAATGTTGTATATATGTTGTGCTAGTCTACATTTAATTGTGTTCCCTGTTTCTCCTACATATATTATACCACATTGTTTGCACTTAATGGCATATATGCAGTTTTTAGTGTTTTTATTTAGTGTTTGTTTTATTATGTAGGTTGTGTTGGTAGTGGTGTTTCTGACTGTAGTGGCTTGTTTGTAAAATATTGGGCCCTGTGTCGGTAAAGTATTAATTTCTGGTAGTTTGCTGCTTACCAGATGATCTTTAAGATTTTTATTTCTTTTATATGCTGAGATAATTTTATATTCCTGGATAATGTTTGTGTTCTGTAGAGTGCGGGTTAGATTTAATTTAATTTTTCTGTTTGCAGCTAGGCTAAATGCTGAGTAGGTGGTGATTAGCGGGATGATTTTGCGCGTGTCTTGTTGTCTGGTGGTCAAGAAAGTTTTCCGGACCTGTCTAAGGAAAGATCTGGAATACCCCCTTGGTTTTAATGCTTTGAAGAGGGTCTGGGTAGCCTCTTCAAAATCTATTATCTGTGTGCAAATCCTGTTGAACCTGAGCAATTGTGATTTGATCAGGCCCTTGAAAGTGTGTTTAGGGTGGAGACTGTTTTTATGTAAAAGTGTGTGTGTGTCAGTCTCTTTAAAGAAAACTTTAGTGTCTAAAGTGTGTGTTTGGGAAAAAGAGGGTCCCTTGTATGTGGTAGTGTCCAAGAAATCTATTTGTTGGTTATGCGTGATGTATTTAACTGTTATCATTCTATGGTGTGTGTTGAGGATTTGTATAAAGTGTTTGAAGTCCTCTAAACTGTGTGTCCATGTTCCCCATATGTCATCTAAGTATCTAAAATAATTGGTGGGTAATTTGGGGCATTTTTGAAAAACAGTCTCCTCCCAGTGTGCCATGTAAATGTTTGCGTAGGCCGGTGCAAATTTTTTTCCCATCGCTGTGCCGCTGATTTGTAAAAAGAATTCTTTGTTGAATTCAAAATCATTTTTTGTCAGGCTGATTTCTAACAGTTGTAGGAGAGATGTATCCGGGCGGCTGTCGTCCGGGTATTTCTCCATCCAGAGTTTTACAGCTGTTAGCCCTGCTGCAGTGTTTATGTTTGTGTAGAGACTATCTATGTCAATTGTGAATAAAATGGTGTCCTGTGTTATTTTAGTGTTTTTAACTATGCTTATGAAGTCGTATGTGTCTTTTATGTAACTGTTGTGTTTAGTTGACAGTGGAGTGAGGAAATAGTCTATGTATTCTGCGATCCTGTAGGATTCGCTGTTGCAGTCTGAAACAATAGGTCTCCCTGCCGGGATTTCATATGGTACACTCCAGGACTGAGGCTGTTTGTGTATTTTGGGGAGGAGGTAAAAAATCCTTGGTCTAGGATTTTCCTCCCCCCTTAGGTAAAAACTTTGTTTTTTTGTGATGTAATTGTTTTCTAATAGTGTCTGTATAATGTCATATATTTCTTGTGCTGTGTCTAGATATATGGGTCGGATTAATTTTTTATAGTGTGTAGTGTTGTTTAATTGTCTGTGTGCTTCTTGAATGTATTGTGTTCTGTCCATGATTACTATGGCACTCCCCTTGTCAGCTGGTTTGATGACAATTTGTTTATTGTTTGCCAGCTGATGTAGTGCTTGGCTCTCTCCTCTGCTGAGGTTGTTTTTGTCTTTATGGGTTTGGGGGTTAAGTGCCTTGATCAGGGTGTTGTTGTCTTTTATGAGTTGTGTGATTGTACCCGGGATTTGGCTCTCCCTAGGTTCCCAGTTGGATCGGGCCATAAAGGGTGTTCTGTCTGTGTTTTCTGATCCCTCAAAAAAGACAGCTAGTTTCAGCTTTCTGTGAAACTCCTGAGCTTCTCCTCTGAGGGTTTCTTTTTGTTTCTTTCTAATGTTTGCCGTCGGTACGAATGATAGGCCTTTGTCCAGTAAACTAATTTGATTTGGTGTGGGTGAAAAGTTTTGTGCCAGCAGTATAATGTTCTTATTCCCCTCCCTGTTTGTGTTTGGGTTTGTGGGGATTCTCAGTTTAAATGTTTTAGCCAGTGTTCCAACATCTTGCCAGCTGTTCTCTCTGTCCAGTGGATGTCGTCCCGTGTAGTGCGGAAGTCCTCCTCCGGAAGCTTGGGAACATGTGGCATGTTTCGGAGGATGTGATTATTGATCTCCTCCAAATTGGATTTCTGGCGGGGTTCCAGGTTTTGGGAATAATTAATTAATGGGATCCAAATTTCTGCTGCCGGGAAGGTGTTTTTCGTCATCCTCAGCATGGTCTGCAGCTGTTTTATTGCTGTTTTTTTAGGGTGCTGGTCCTTGTTGTTAATCCCAGTGGACAGGATGACTCTCTGTACTCTGGGATTCACTTGGGTTTTCTCCAGAAGTCCTGCGATATGATAAAATGTTGCTCCGGGGTAGCTGTCAATTTGGAGGTCTCCCCTGGAGTGGGACTGGATCCTGGAGAGGTTGGAGTCCCCTAGGATTATGTTCGGTTTGCTGGTTCTGATGGTCCATTCCTGGACCTTCCGGGTTGTTCGGGGGTGTCTGGTCGGGTAGAAGATTTCCTCCGCTACTCCGACTCCAGTGGCGTGGGGTGGGGGGGTGGGAGGGGGTGCAGGGTTCAGGTCAGGGGTCGGAGTGGGAGTGGGGTTAGGGTGGGGGTGGGGGTTGGGCTCAGGGGTAGGGTTAGGGTTAGGGTGGGGGTGGGGGTTGGGGTTGGGGTCAGGGTGGGGGTCAGGGTTAGGGTTAGGGTTGGGGTGGGGGTTGGGGTCAGGGATAGGGGTAGGGTTAGGGTTAGGGTTAGGGTTAGGGTTAGGGTTAGGGTTAGGGTTAGGGTTAGGGTTAGGGTTAGGGTTAGGGTTAGGGTTAGGGGTTAGGGTTAGGGTTAGGGTTAGGGTTAGGGTTAGGGTTAGGGTAAGGGTTAGGGTTAGGGTTAGGGTTAGGGTTAGGGTTAGGGTTAGGGTTAGGGTTAGGGTTAGGTAAGTAAGAAATCTTTATTTCCCAAGTTGTCCCATATTAGGGCCTCTTGGGAAATAAAAGTTTGCACTGGCCATTCAGGGTACTGAAGCCTTTAAGTAGGAAGAATTTGGTCCCTCTTGTGTCGGTGCTCTATGTGCGTTGATTTAGTCCTCTTGGAAATAGAGTGCTAAGTTTGAGAATCCAGTGTTTCTCAAACCTGCGTCTCTCCTCCGGTGTCCAATTGTTGTTCATTTGAAGGCCCGATATTTCTAGTGCCTCAAGTCCATGGTGAAGGAAATGAGCCACCAGGTGTGTGTCTGTCTCTCTGTGATTTCTAATGTTGTATATATGTTGTGCTAGTCTACATTTAATTGTGTTCCCTGTTTCTCCTACATATATTATACCACATTGTTTGCACTTAATGGCATATATGCAGTTTTTAGTGTTTTTATTTAGTGTTTGTTTTATTATGTAGGTTGTGTTGGTAGTGGTGTTTCTGACTGTAGTGGCTTGTTTGTAAAATATTGGGCCCTGTGTCGGTAAAGTATTAATTTCTGGTAGTTTGCTGCTTACCAGATGATCTTTAAGATTTTTATTTCTTTTATATGCTGAGATAATTTTATATTCCTGGATAATGTTTGTGTTCTGTAGAGTGCGGGTTAGATTTAATTTAATTTTTCTGTTTGCAGCTAGGCTAAATGCTGAGTAGGTGGTGATTAGCGGGATGATTTTGCGCGTGTCTTGTTGTCTGGTGGTCAAGAAAGTTTTCCGGACCTGTCTAAGGAAAGATCTGGAATACCCCCTTGGTTTTAATGCTTTGAAGAGGGTCTGGGTAGCCTCTTCAAAATCTATTATCTGTGTGCAAATCCTGTTGAACCTGAGCAATTGTGATTTGATCAGGCCCTTGAAAGTGTGTTTAGGGTGGAGACTGTTTTTATGTAAAAGTGTGTGTGTGTCAGTCTCTTTAAAGAAAACTTTAGTGTCTAAAGTGTGTGTTTGGGAAAAAGAGGGTCCCTTGTATGTGGTAGTGTCCAAGAAATCTATTTGTTGGTTATGCGTGATGTATTTAACTGTTATCATTCTATGGTGTGTGTTGAGGATTTGTATAAAGTGTTTGAAGTCCTCTAAACTGTGTGTCCATGTTCCCCATATGTCATCTAAGTATCTAAAATAATTGGTGGGTAATTTGGGGCATTTTTGAAAAACAGTCTCCTCCCAGTGTGCCATGTAAATGTTTGCGTAGGCCGGTGCAAATTTTTTTCCCATCGCTGTGCCGCTGATTTGTAAAAAGAATTCTTTGTTGAATTCAAAATCATTTTTTGTCAGGCTGATTTCTAACAGTTGTAGGAGAGATGTATCCGGGCGGCTGTCGTCCGGGTATTTCTCCATCCAGAGTTTTACAGCTGTTAGCCCTGCTGCAGTGTTTATGTTTGTGTAGAGACTATCTATGTCAATTGTGAATAAAATGGTGTCCTGTGTTATTTTAGTGTTTTTAACTATGCTTATGAAGTCGTATGTGTCTTTTATGTAACTGTTGTGTTTAGTTGACAGTGGAGTGAGGAAATAGTCTATGTATTCTGCGATCCTGTAGGATTCGCTGTTGCAGTCTGAAACAATAGGTCTCCCTGCCGGGATTTCATATGGTACACTCCAGGACTGAGGCTGTTTGTGTATTTTGGGGAGGAGGTAAAAAATCCTTGGTCTAGGATTTTCCTCCCCCCTTAGGTAAAAACTTTGTTTTTTTGTGATGTAATTGTTTTCTAATAGTGTCTGTATAATGTCATATATTTCTTGTGCTGTGTCTAGATATATGGGTCGGATTAATTTTTTATAGTGTGTAGTGTTGTTTAATTGTCTGTGTGCTTCTTGAATGTATTGTGTTCTGTCCATGATTACTATGGCACTCCCCTTGTCAGCTGGTTTGATGACAATTTGTTTATTGTTTGCCAGCTGATGTAGTGCTTGGCTCTCTCCTCTGCTGAGGTTGTTTTTGTCTTTATGGGTTTGGGGGTTAAGTGCCTTGATCAGGGTGTTGTTGTCTTTTATGAGTTGTGTGATTGTACCCGGGATTTGGCTCTCCCTAGGTTCCCAGTTGGATCGGGCCATAAAGGGTGTTCTGTCTGTGTTTTCTGATCCCTCAAAAAAGACAGCTAGTTTCAGCTTTCTGTGAAACTCCTGAGCTTCTCCTCTGAGGGTTTCTTTTTGTTTCTTTCTAATGTTTGCCGTCGGTACGAATGATAGGCCTTTGTCCAGTAAACTAATTTGATTTGGTGTGGGTGAAAAGTTTTGTGCCAGCAGTATAATGTTCTTATTCCCCTCCCTGTTTGTGTTTGGGTTTGTGGGGATTCTCAGTTTAAATGTTTTAGCCAGTGTTCCAACATCTTGCCAGCTGTTCTCTCTGTCCAGTGGATGTCGTCCCGTGTAGTGCGGAAGTCCTCCTCCGGAAGCTTGGGAACATGTGGCATGTTTCGGAGGATGTGATTATTGATCTCCTCCAAATTGGATTTCTGGCGGGGTTCCAGGTTTTGGGAATAATTAATTAATGGGATCCAAATTTCTGCTGCCGGGAAGGTGTTTTTCGTCATCCTCAGCATGGTCTGCAGCTGTTTTATTGCTGTTTTTTTAGGGTGCTGGTCCTTGTTGTTAATCCCAGTGGACAGGATGACTCTCTGTACTCTGGGATTCACTTGGGTTTTCTCCAGAAGTCCTGCGATATGATAAAATGTTGCTCCGGGGTAGCTGTCAATTTGGAGGTCTCCCCTGGAGTGGGACTGGATCCTGGAGAGGTTGGAGTCCCCTAGGATTATGTTCGGTTTGCTGGTTCTGATGGTCCATTCCTGGACCTTCCGGGTTGTTCGGGGGTGTCTGGTCGGGTAGAAGATTTCCTCCGCTACTCCGACTCCAGTGGCGTGGGGTGGGGGGGGTGGGAGGGGGTGCAGGGTTCAGGTCAGGGGTCGGAGTGGGAGTGGGGTTAGGGTGGGGGTGGGGGTTGGGCTCAGGGGTAGGGTTAGGGTTAGGGTGGGGGTGGGGGTTGGGGTTGGGGTCAGGGTGGGGGTCAGGGTTAGGGTTAGGGTTGGGGTGGGGGTTGGGGTCAGGGATAGGGGTAGGGTTAGGGTTAGGGTTAGGGTTAGGGTTAGGGTTAGGGTTAGGGTTAGGGTTAGGGTTAGGGTTAGGGTTAGGGTTAGGGTTAGGGTTAGGGTTAGGGTTAGGGTAGGGTAGGGTTAGGGTTAGGGTTAGGGTTAGGGTTAGGGTTAGGGTTAGGGTTAGGGTTAGGGTTAGGGTTAGGGTTAGGGTTAGGGTTAGGGTTAGGGTTAGGGTTAGGGTTAGGGTTAGGGTTAGGGTTAGGGTTAGGGTTAGGGTTAGGGTTAGGGTTAGGGTTAGGGTTAGGGTTAGGTTAGGGTTAGGGTTAGGGTTAGGGTTAGGGTTAGGGTTAGGGTTAGGGTTAGGGTTAGGGGTTAGGGTTAGGGTTAGGGTTAGGGTTAGGGTTAGGGTTAGGGTTAGGGTTAGGGTTAGGGTTAGGGTAGGGTTAGGGTTAGGGTTAGGGTTAGGGTTAGGGTTAGGGTTAGGGGTTAGGGTTAGGGTTAGGGTTAGGGTTAGGGTTAGGGTTAGGGTTAGGGTTAGGGTTAGGGTTAGGGTAGGGTTAGGGTTAGGGTTAGGGTTAGGGTTAGGGTTAGGGTTAGGGTTAGGGGTTAGGGTTAGGGTTAGGGTTAGGGTTAGGGTTAGGGTTAGGGTTAGGGTTAGGGTTAGGTAAGTAAGAAATCTTTATTTCCCAAGTTGTCCCATATTAGGGCCTCTTGGGAAATAAAAGTTTGCACTGGCCATTCAGGGTACTGAAGCCTTTAAGTAGGAAGAATTTGGTCCCTCTTGTGTCGGTGCTCTATGTGCGTTGATTTAGTCCTCTTGGAAATAGAGTGCTAAGTTTGAGAATCCAGTGTTTCTCAAACCTGCGTCTCTCCTCCGGTGTCCAATTGTTGTTCATTTGAAGGCCCGATATTTCTAGTGCCTCAAGTCCATGGTGAAGGAAATGAGCCACCAGGTGTGTGTCTGTCTCTCTATGATTTCTAATGTTGTATATATGTTGTGCTAGTCTACATTTAATTGTGTTCCCTGTTTCTCCTACATATATTATACCACATTGTTTGCACTTAATGGCATATATGCAGTTTTTAGTGTTTTTATTTAGTGTTTGTTTTATTATGTAGGTTGTGTTGGTAGTGGTGTTTCTGACTGTAGTGGCTTGTTTGTAAAATATTGGGCTCTGTGTCGGTAAAGTATTAATTTCTGGTAGTTTGCTGCTTACCAGATGATCTTTAAGATTTTTATTTCTTTTATATGCTGAGATAATTTTATATTCCTGGATAATGTTTGTGTTCTGTAGAGTGCGGGTTAGATTTAATTTAATTTTTCTGTTTGCAGCTAGGCTAAATGCTGAGTAGGTGGTGATTAGCGGAATGATTTTGCGCGTGTCTTGTTGTCTGGTGGTTAAGAAAGTTTTCCGGACCTGTCTAAGGAAAGATCTGGAATACCCCCTTGGTTTTAATGCATTGAAGAGGGTCTGGGTAGCCTCTTCAAAATCTATTACCTGTGTGCAAATCCTGTTGAACCTGAGCAATTGTGATTTGATCAGGCCCTTGAAAGTGTGTTTAGGGTGGAGACTGTTTTTATGTAAAAGTGTGTGTGTGTCAGTCTCTTTAAAGAAAACTTTAGTGTCTAAAGTGTGTGTTTGGGAAAAAGAGGGTCCCTTGTATGTGGTAGTGTCCAAGAAATCTATTTGTTGGTTATGCGTGATGTATTTAACTGTTATCATTCTATGGTGTGTGTTGAGGATTTGTATAAAGTGTTTGAAGTCCTCTAAACTGTGTGTCCATGTTCCCCATATGTCATCTAAGTATCTAAAATAATTGGTGGGTAATTTGGGGCATTTTTGAAAAACAGTCTCCTCCCAGTGTGCCATGTAAATGTTAGCGTAGGCCGGTGCAAATTTCTTACCCATCGCTGTGCCGCTGATTTGTAAAAAGAATTCTTTGTTGAATTCAAAATCATTTTTTGTCAGGTTGATTTCTAACAGTTGTAGGAGAGATGTATCCGGGCGGCTGTCGTCCGGGTATTTCTCCATCCAGAGTTTTACAGCTGTTAGCCCTGCTGCAGTGTTTATGTTTGTGTAGAGACTATCTATGTCAATTGTGAATAAAATGGTGTCCTGTGTTATTTTAGTGTTTTTAACTATGCGTATGAAGTCGTATGTGTCTTTTATGTAACTGTTGTGTTTAGTTGACAGTGGAGTGAGGAAATAGTCTATGTATTCTGCGATCCTGTAGGATTCGCTGTTGCAGTCTGAAACAATAGGTCTCCCTGCCGGGATCTCATATGGTACACTCCAGGACTGAGGCTGTTTGTGTATTTTGGGGAGGAGGTAAAAAACCCTTGGTCTAGGATTTTCCTCCCCCCTTAGGTAAAAACTTTGTTTTTTTGTGATGTAATTGTTTTCTAATAGTGTCTGTATAATGTCATATATTTCTTGTGCTGTGTCTAGATATATGGGTCGAATTAATTTTTTATAGTGTGTAGTGTTGTTTAATTGTCTGTGTGCTTCTTGAATGTATTGTGTTCTGTCCATGATTACTATGGCACTCCCCTTGTCAGCTGGTTTGATGACAATTTGTTTATTGTTTGCCAGCTGATGTAGTGCTTGGCTCTCTCCTCTGCTGAGGTTGTTTTTGTCTTTATGGGTTTGGGGGTTAAGTGCCTTGATCAGGGTGTTGTTGTCTTTTATGAGTTGTGTGATTGTACCCGGGATTTGGCTCTCCCTAGGTTCCCAGTTGGATCGGGCCATAAAGGGTGTTCTGTCTGTGTTTTCTGATCCCTCAAAAAAGACAGCTAGTTTCAGCTTTCTGTGAAACTCCTGAGCTTCTCCTTTGAGGGTTTCTTTTTGTTTCTTTCTAATGTTTGCCGTCGGTACGAATGATAGGCCTTTGTCCAGTAAACTAATTTGATTTGGTGTGGGTGAAAAGTTTTGTGCCAGCAGTATAATGTTCTTATTCCCCTCCCTGTTTGTGTTTGGGTTTGTGGGGATTCTCAGTTTAAATGTTTTAGCCAGTGTTCCAACATCTTGCCAGCTGTTCTCTCTGTCCAGTGGATGTCGTCCCGTGTAGTGCGGAAGTCCTCCTCCGGAAGCGTGGGAACATGTGGCATGTTTCGGAGGATGTGATTATTGATCTCCTCCAAATTGGATTTCTGGCGGGGTTCCAGGTTTTGGGAATAATTAATTAACGGGATCCAAATTTCTGCTGCCGGGAAGGTGTTTTTCGTCATCCTCAGCATGGTCTGCAGCTGTTTTATTGCTGTTTTTTTAGGGTGCTGGTCCTTGTTGTTAATCCCAGTGGACAGGATGACTCTCTGTACTCTGGGATTCACTTGGGTTTTCTCCAGGAGTCCTGCGATATGATAAAATGTTGCTCCGGGGTAGCTGTCAATTTGGAGGTCTCCCCTGGAGTGGGACTGGATCCTGGAGAGGTTGGAGTCCCCTAGGATTATATTCGGTTTGCTGGTTCTGATGGTCCATTCCTGGACCTTCCGGGTTGTTCGGGGGTGTCTGGTCGGGTAGAAGATTTCCTCCGCTACTCCGACTCCAGTGGCGTGGGGTGGGGGGGTGGGAGTGGGTGCAGGGTTCAGGTCAGGGGTCGGAGTGGGAGTGGGGTTAGGGTTAGGGTGGGGGTGGGGGTTGGGCTCAGGGGTAGGGTTAGGGTTAGGGTGGGGGTTGGGGTTGGGGTCAGGGTGGGGGTGGGGGTCAGGGTTAGGGTTAGGGTGGGGGTGGGGGTGGGGGTTGGGGTCAGGGATAGGGGTAGGGTTAAGGTTAGGGTTAGGGTGGGGGTGGGGGTTGGGGTCAGGGTTGGGGTTAGGGTTAGGGTTAGGGTGGGGGTGGGGGTTGGGGTCAGGGTTGGGGTTAGGGTGGGGGTTGGGGTCAGGGATAGGGGTAGGGGTGCGGTTAGAATTAGGAGCTGAGTGGGGGTTAGCGGTGGGGCCAGAGTGGTCATGGTCCCGTCTGTGTCTGGGTTTTTGGGGCCTTTGTGGTAGTGGTTCCGGAGTCCAGTCCCTGTGGTTTTCTGGGGTTCCACGGGTCCTTCTCCGGTTCTGTGCTGGTGCTCGGTGGGGTTTAGGAGCGCTGATCCTGGGGGTGCATGTCTGCCGCAGTGTCGGCCACTCCCTCTGGTACTGGTCCTGGTTCCGGGGCGTAGTGTGGGTGATTCTATCCGCTGTGGGTGGGGGTGGTGGAGGATTCACTAGAGCAGTGAATCTGTTGCTGGTGGAGACTGGAGTTGTGCGTCTTACAGTTCTCCAAATTGGGGCCACTGTTTCCTGGGCGATGTCCAGGGTGGTCGGGTGTAATCTTCGGCCAAACTTCTTTTTGGCCCACCTGGCCGCCACCTGGAACGCCTCTGGCCAGTTGTTGAGCTGAATTCTCTCCAACTTTTTGGTGAGTTGTTCCAGGATCTTGAGATAGTGTTCCTCCAAGATCTGCATGCATGTGTGGAGCCAGTTCCGGGCATTCCCCGTCAGTAACAACATGGTGTCCTCTGTCGGGGAGGCCGGTCTCACCAGGGTGGCCAGTTCCTGCATCTTTTTAAATAAACTGGTGGGTGGTGCTGTCCCGGCTCCAGACACTGCAGTGTTCTGCAGGTGATGCGTTGTCTGGATGACTCGGAAGAGGGTCCTAGTGGCCTCAGCGAAAGCCGTCATGGTGTTTTGGTGTGGGTGAGGTGGTGTGTTTTTAGGTGTTTTTAATTTTCTAATTTTGAGAATAACGCAAGACTATTTTTTTGTGGTTTAAACTGTTTTTATTTTCTAGAATTGTCAAATATTTTTCAAATTTTACAGATTTTTAGTGTTTTTTTAGTAATTTTTTATCATTAAAAATGTTGTGCAAGCGGCGGTGCAGGTTTCGACTGTTTGATAGCGTGCTGTCAACACGAGGTTGACGCTTATCAAAGCAGTCTATACTTACCAAGACTGTTACCTTGTGGTTTAGTTGACACCGTTAGGTTTCCACCACAAGGTAGTGCAGTCTGTACCGTGTTGCTGCAGGATTCCTCCTGGTGTCTCGTCCGTGAAAATGTTCAGGTTTGTTTTGCTCTTTCGGGATCAGCAGCGGGAGAGTTCCTCCGAGTAGGATGTGTTCCTCTGCTGTCTTCCAAAGCATATGTCGACACAACGTTTCGCCTTGTCTTAGGCTTCTTCAGGTGTGAGTGTGAGAGGATTGTGGGTTAGGGTTAGGGTTAGGGTTAGGGTTAGGGTTAGGGTTAGGGTTAGGGTTAGGGTTAGGGTTAGGGTTAGGGTTAGGGTTAGGGTTAGGGTTAGGGTTAGGGTTAGGGTTAGGGTTAGGGTTAGGGTTAGGGTTAGGGTTAGGGTTAGGGTTAGGGTTAGGGTTAGGGTTAGGGTTAGGGTTAGGGTTAGGGTTAGGGTTAGGGTTAGGGTTAGGGTTAGGGTTAGGGTTAGGGTTAGGGTTAGGGTTAGGGTTAGGGTTAGGGTTAGGGTTAGGGTTAGGGTTAGGGTTAGGGTTAGGGTTAGGGTTAGGGTTAGGGTTAGGGTTAGGGTTAGGGTTAGGGTTAGGGTTAGGGTTAGGGTTAGGGTTAGGGTTAGGGTTAGGGTTAGGGTTAGGGTTAGGGTTAGGGTTAGGGTTAGGGTTAGGGTTAGGGTTAGGGTTAGGGTTAGGGTTAGGGTTAGGGTTAGGGTTAGGGTTAGGGTTAGGGTTAGGGTTAGGGTTAGGGTTAGGGTTAGGGTTAGGGTTAGGGTTAGGGTTAGGGTTAGGGTTAGGGTTAGGGTTAGGGTTAGGGTTAGGGTTAGGGTTAGGGTTAGGGTTAGGGTTAGGGTTAGGGTTAGGGTTAGGGTTAGGGTTAGGGTTAGGGTTAGGGTTAGGGTTAGGGTTAGGGTTAGGGTTAGGGTTAGGGTTAGGGTTAG
>NW_026890389.1:5000-10000 GCF_963514075.1 Conger conger
GTGTGTGTGTGTGTGTGTGTGTGTGTGAGTGTGTGTGTGATTGTGAGTGTGTATGTGTGTGTGTGAGTGAGTGTGTGTGTGTGTGTGTGTGTGTGAGTGAGTGTGTGTGTATGTGTGTGTGTGTGTGTGTGTGTGTGTGTGTGAGTGAGTGTGAGTGTGTGTGTGTGTGTGTGTGTGTGTGTGTGTGTTAGTGAGTGTGTGTGTGTGTGTGTGTGTGAGTGTGTGGAACTTCAGATGTGGGGGTGGAGCTGTTGCTCAGGGGGCGTGGCTTGGGGACACAGTGACTTGGTGTTCAGTTGGTGTTCAGTTGCTGTTGGTGTTCAGTTGGTGTTCAGTTGCTGTTGGTGTTCAGTTGCTGTTGGTGTTCAGTTGGTGTTCAGTTGCTGTTGGTGTTCAGTTGGTGTTCAGTTGCTGTTGGTGTTCAGTTGGTGTTCAGTTGGTGTAGGTGTGCAGGCGACATAGATGTGTGGTTGTGTGGTTTCTCCTCATTGTGCAGATAGTTGTGTGGTTGTGTGGTTTCTCCTCATTGTGCGAATAGTTGTGTGGTTGTGTGGTTTCTCCTCATTGTGCGGATAGTTGTGTGGTTGTGTGGTTTCTCCTCATTGTGCGGATAGTTGTGTGGTTGTATGGTTTCTCCTCGTTGTGCAGATAGTTGTGTGGCTGTGTGGTTGTGTGGTTGTGAGGTTTCTCCTTGTTGTGCGGATAGATACCCACCTTTGGTCCTCTTTGGTGATTGCTGGCCGAATGTTAACTTAACTTCCTGTGAAAGACTTCCCACCTCTACCTCTATTCCTTCTCCCTGAGCTCCCTCTCTCCTTCTCTCTCTCCCTCTGTCTCTCTAGCTCTCCCTCTCCCATTTACTCCCTGTATCTCTTCCTCTCTCCTCTCTTCCTCTATATTCATCTCCCTCTTTATCACTCTCTCCCTCTTTATCACTCTCTCCATCTCCCGCTCTCTCCGGTTGCTTGCCCGAGTGGAGCCAAGATGGCCATGCCCAAAATATCTCATTGTTCCAGGGACCTGTTTTCGGCTTGTCTGTTAAAGATGGGACTCTGTAGACGGTAACTCATGCTGTAATTCTGTAATACTGTCATTTTCATGCCGTAATTCTGCCAGTCGGTTTTTGTAAAGGGGAAGTGTTTTGTGTTAGTCTCTGAGTGATGATGTAGATGAGCCTGTGTGTTGATTTGTGCCTGTACACAGAATGTGTTTGGGATAATTGGGGCTTGCACGGTTTGGCTGTAGCGATTGTTGCTGCTGATGATTTAAAGACTGTGAGCGTTATTGAGATTTTACTGTGTGGTTCTGCCTTTCTGCTGACGCAGATCTGCAATGAGTTACTGACTGTGCTCTGTTTATTCTCCCTCTAAATATACTTTTATTTGACTTTTTTTCATGGTGAACTGGCCCCTCAAACTCCAGTCCTGGAGGGCCACAATGTCTACAGGTTTAACTCCAGTCCTGGAGGGCCGCAGTGTCTGCAGGTTTAACTCCAGTCCTGGAGGGCCGCAGTGTCTGCAGGTTTAACTCCAGTCCTGGAGGGCCGCAGTGTCTGCAGGTTTAACTGCAGTCCTGGAGGGCCGCAGTGTCTGCAGGTTTAACTCCAGTCCTAGAGGGGGCGCTGTGTCTGCAAGTTTAACTCTTGTCCTGGAGGGGGCGCTGTGTCTGCAGGTTTAACTCCAGTCCTGGAGGGGGCGCTGTGTCTGCAGGTTTAACTCCAGTCCTGGAGGGGGCACTGTGTCTGCAGGTTTAACTCCAGTCCTGGAGGGGGCGCTGTGTCTGCAGGTTTAACTCTAGTCCTGGAGGGGGCGCTGTGTCTGCAGGTTTAAATCCAGTCCTGGAGGGGGCGCTGTGTCTGCAGGTTTAACTCCAGTCCTGGAGGGGGCGCTGTGTCTGCAGGTTTAACTCCAGTCCTGGAGGGGCTCCAGCTTCTGCTGAAAGAAACTGCTTAACACTGTCCCAGTTTGCGGGGAAAAGCGATCTCATTGTTCCTGCCTACGCTTTTTTGGCTTGTTTCTTGTGTCTGACGGAGTTTGATAAGAGTTTGTTCTTGAGTTTCAGTCTGGCATTCAGGAACTGGGGGCACTTTTGAGTTGTGTCCCTTTGTGACTTATGTCACACTTGCTATCATAGTGGGTTTTTTTGGTTTTTGATTATTAGTTATTGTTCTATCTGGGCCTTTCATGTTTTCTGCTTTGCATAGCTACAGCACACACAGCCTGTCTCGCTTTCTCTCGGTCTCTCTGGCTTATGGATATTGGAGGAGAGAGACAGAGAGCTGGGAGTGAATCAGAGAGCTGGGAGTGAGTCAGAGAGCTGGGAGTGAATCAGAGAGCTGGGAGTGAGTCAGAGAGCTGGGAGTGAATCAGAGAGCTGGGAGTGAATCAGAGAGCTGGGAGTGAATCAGCTCTGCAGACTCAGAGAGCTGGGAGTGAATCAGCTCTGCAGACTCAGAGAGCTGGGAGTGAATCAGCTCTGCAGACTCAGAGAGCTGGGAGTGAATCAGCTCTGCAGACTCAGAGAGCTGGGAGTGAATCAGCTCTGCAGACTCAGAGAGCTGGGAGTGAATCAGCTCTGCAGACTCAGAGAGCTTTGAGTCTGGGTTACTGCAGAATCAAACAGACTCTCAGAGCAGCTGCCAGAACAGCCAAACAGCCATGCCGAGCTCACGAGGACAGAGACTCTGAGAATAAAACAGAGAGAGAGGGAAAGAGAGCGAGAGAGAGGGAGAGGGAGAGAGAGAGAGGGAGAGAGAGCAAGAGAGAGGGAGAGAGAGAGAGGGAAAGAGAGCGAGAGGGGGATTTGGGTTTAAAAGCCTTACATTAAATTACTAATTAAAGAACAGTGATGTTTTCAAAGATTCCCAAGATGTAAAAAAAAACAAAAACAAAAAAACATCAGAACGTTTAGAACAAATTGCAATTGCACACCGGGCATGTTTTATATCTCTAATCACAACGGTGCCATACCTGTGCATACTACTCGCCAAAATACACCCTGGTCAAAATACAGACCTGGGCCAAACCTGGGCCAAACCTGGGCCAGACCTGGGCCAAACCTGGGCCAAACCTGGGCCAGACCTGGGCCAGACCTGTGCAGACATGTTGAGTGCTTCAGTTCTTTAGATGCTGTCAAGGTTTTTAAGTGTTCCTGCTCATCCATGATCATTTCCAACAGGGGCAGATAATTACAAAAGTGTATACTAGCCATAACATAACATCAATATTTATTAAAATGTTCCTTTACAAACATATTCAGTTCTGGCAAAGTATTTCAACATATTGTTTGACCTGGAGCATCTGACTGTAGTCCGCAAACATGTAAAGTCTGTGATGAGAAGTTTATACATGGCTGTCAGTTATACATGGCTGTCGGTGGTTATTACCTGCTGCTGAAAGCTGGAATGTCTTCTCTCTTTTTCAGAGTGTGCCCCTGCGAAATTAAAGCCAGCCACACATGGGCAATCCCATCATGCAGTTCTGCTTTTTAATACCAGATCAAACAGAGGCTGCGGCTCCGAGCCTCCTCATCACCACAGCACCTGACCCCAATCTGACTGCTTGCTTTCTCTCTCTCTCTCTCTCCCGCTCTCTCTCCATCTCTCTCTCTCCGTCTCTTTAACTCTCTCTCTGTCTCTCTATCTCTCTCTGTTTCTCTCGATCTTTCTAACTCTCTCTCTGTCTCTCTCTCCAACTCTCTCCGTCTCTCTCTCTCTCTCTGTCTCTCATTTCGTTTCTAAAGGCCTGTCACGCGGTCGATGTTTGAATCTAAGAATGCCATTAAAATCTGTCTGATTAATGTTAAATTGTTTGTCCTTCTCAAATAATGAACAAATGAAGGGATAAGTGCTGACATTGTGGAGAGTAAATGCAGCTCAGATATGTTCTGCTGCACAGCCAGTCCTGCATTCGTGATAGAACTCCTGTTTGTATTATTATTACATGTTACTTGGCTGGTGCTGTTATCCAAAGTGACTTACTGTTGATTCGACTAAGCAGGAGACAACCCCACCCCTGCCTGGAGCAATGCAGGGTTAAGGGCCTCGCTCAAGAGCCCAACAGCTGTGCGGATCTTTTCGTGGCTACACTGGGAATTGACCTTGTGTGTCCCAGTCACGTAACTTAGCCACTTTACTACAGACTGCCCCTGTTGATGTGGAACCCCTGTTTGTAGATGTGGGGTCCCCTGTTGTGCTGGGTTTGTAACCTAAAGGTAGCATGTTCGGGTGGCACGGATGGTGCAGTGGGTAGCACTGCCGCCTCACAACAAGGAGGTGCTGGGTTCGAATCCCGGTCGGCCGGGGCCTCTCTGTGCGGAGTTTGCATGTTCTCCCCGTGTCTGTGTGGGTTTCCTCCGGGTACTCCGGTTTCCTCCCACAGTCCAAAGACATGCAGGTTAGGCTGATTGGAGACTCTAAATTGCCCGTAGGTATGAGTGTGTGAGTGAATGGTGTGTGTGCCCTGCGATGGACTGGCGACCTGTCCAGGGTGTATTCCTGCCTTTCGCCCAATGTATGCTGGGATAGGCTCCAGCCCCCCTGCGACCCTGTTCAGGATAAGCGGGTTAGGATGATGGATGGAGGTTGCATGTTCATTTCCCAGGAAAGACATTGCTGTTCCATTGTAATATACTTAACCTCCACTGCTACAGTAGGAATGCAGCTGTATGAATCCACACGGCGTGTAGGTACAGTAGGAATGCAGCTGTGTAAATCCACACGGCGTGTAGGTACAGTAGGAATGCAGCTGTATAAATCCACACGGCGTGTAGGTACAGTAGGAATGCAGCTGTGTAAATCCACACGGCGTGTAGGTACAGTAGGAATGCAGCTGTATAAATCCACACGGCGTGTAGGTACAGTAGGAATGCAGCTGTATAAATCCACACGGCGTGTAGGTACAGTAGGAATGCAGCTGTATAAATCCACACGGCGTGTAGGTACAGTAGGAATGCAGCTGTATAAATAAATGGATACTGTGTAAAATGCCAATGTCGCTCTG
>NW_026890389.1:15000-35000 GCF_963514075.1 Conger conger
CTGTCCTTACCTGTAGTTATCTGTCTCTCTCCCCCTGTCCTTACCTGTAGTTATCTGTCTCTCTCCCCCTGTCCTTACCTGTAGTTACCTGTGTCTCTCTCCCTGTCCTTACCTGTAGTTATCTGTCTCTCTCTCCCTGTCCTTACCTGTAGTTATCTGTCTCTCTCTCCCTGTCCTTACCTGTAGTTATCTGTCTCTCTCTCCCTGTCCTTACCTGTAGTTATCTGTCTCTCTCTCCCTGTCCTTACCTGTAGTTATCTGTCTCCCTCCCCCTGTCCTTACCTGTAGTTACCTGTGTCTCTCTCCCTGTCCTTACCTGTAGTTATCTGTCTCTCTCTCCCTGTCCTTACCTGTAGTTATCTGTCTCCCTCCCCCTGTCCTTACCTGTAGTTACCTGTCTCCCTCCCCCTGTCCTTACCTGTAGTTATCTGTCTCTCTCCCCCTGTCCTTACCTGTAGTTATCTGTCTCCCTCCCCCTGTCCTTACCTGTAGTTACCTGTCTCCCTCCCCCTGTCCTTACCTGTAGTTATCTGTCTCTCTCTCCCTGTCCTTACCTGTAGTTATCTGTCTCTCTCTCCCTGTCCTTACCTGTAGTTACCTGTCTCTCTCTCCCTGTCCTTACCTGTAGTTACCTGTCTCTCTCTACCTGTCCTTACCTGTAGTTATCTGTCTCTCTCTCCCTGTCCTTACCTGTAGTTACCTGTGTCTCTCTCTCCCTGTCCTTACCTGTAGTTACCTGTGTCTCTCTCTCCCTGTCCTTACCTGTAGTTACCAGTGTCTCTCTCTCCTTGTCCTTACCTGTAGTTACCTGTCTCTCTCTCTCTCTGTCCTTACCTGTAGTTACCTGTCTCTCTCTCCCTGTCCTTACCTGTAGTTACCTGTCTCTCTCTCCTTGTCCTTACCTGTAGTTACCTGATAGTGTGATTGTGATAGCCAGATGGGATGGAAAAGAGATTGCCTTATTATCAAAATCAAATTCAGATCTAACTTGGCATGACAAACCAAATTGTGTTGGCAGTGCTTAGTATCCAAGTACATAAACACACAAATGGCAGTGATATAAAAAGAAAAATGACCATCATTTATGCTACTTAGCAAATCAATACCTCCGCTGGCCTTGAGCCAGTAATGCTGATTGGAGTTTAAGTTTAAGGGGAGAGGGAGCCAGCTTGAGTGTATGGTTTATAATAATTAATAATAATGTATTATAATAAGTGGAGGGAAGATATGCAGTGATATAATTTATTACATTTTCACTTATTGTCTTGACTTATGAGCTTTGACTTATGAATCATGGCAATATTGCCCATATCCATACACCAGCCCCACACGTCTTCCTGACCACCCAGAACGACAGGCAGAGAGTTCCCCGGGGGACCATGCATGCGACGCACTGCATACTTGCAGCAATGGCAGTTAGGCAGAAATCCCCTGGAGATGTGCGATGGGCCAGGGCGCTATTCTGAGTGTGGAGGCTGTGTTGCCAGAGAGCGTTGTCACGGTAACCTGCTACCAAGCCTTTTCTTTACCGCATCCTACCGTGCTCGCCAGGGAGCTAGCCTAGCTGCGCCCGCTACGCACATTAACCCCAAAAAACTATCCTGTCCATTTGAAACAGATTGCACAGCACCCGGAGAACGGAAAACGAGAAGAGAGGTGGATGAACAGAGAGGAACGGCTCTCAAAGGATACAAATTCGCTATATATTGCTGGCGAGGGGTACAATTTTATGCACCTGTAGTTTACCACCTTTGTGACAAACATTTATACCTTTTTAGGCACTTTACGTACCTTTTATTTTTGTGTGTATAGTGTGTGTGTATAGAGTGTATGTGCATGTGTGTATATTGTGCATTGTGTGCATACTGTGTGCTTTGTGTTTAGTGTGTGTGTGTATAATGTGTGTATAGTGAGTGAGGGTGTTTTGTGTGTGTATATAGTATGTGTATAGCGTGTGTATAGTGTGTGTGTGTGTGTGTAGTGTGTATAGTGTTTGTGTGTATAGTGTGTGTATAGTGTGAGTGTGTGTGTGTGAGTGTGTGTGTAATGTGTGTGTGAGTGAGTGAGTGTGTGTGTGTGTGTGTGTGCTGTGTGTGTGTGTGTGTGCTGTGTGTGTGTGTGTGTGTGTGTGTGAGTGTGTGTGTATAGTGTGTGAGTGTGAGTGTGTGTGTGCGCTGTGTGCTGTGTGTGTGTGTGTGTGTGTTTACATTACATTATTGTAATGTGTGTGTGTGTGTGTGCTGTGTGTATGAGTGAGTGTGTGTGTGTGTGTGTGTAGTGTGTGAGGGTGCTGGGCTGTTTCTCTGTTTCTCTCTCCACCCTTCCTTTCATCCATCCTGCCAATCCCTCCATCTCTCCCTGAGGACTGGGCTTTGTGTCTTAAGCTGGTACGACTAGGCACGTCTGTGTGTGTGTGTATGTGTGTGTGAGTGTGTGTGAGTGTGTGTGAGTGTGTGTGTGTGTGTGTGTGTGTGTGTGTGTGTGCGTTACTGAAGGGGTGAATTTAAAAAGGTTATTCTAGTTTTGTTTTTCACCAGAAAAAAACCCAGTGCTCTCCTCCGAATTCAGATTCAAATGCAAATGATTCCCCTGGCAGGGATTGGGTTTATATCAGCGCGCAGCGCACACACAGCACACAGCACACACACACACACACACACACACACACACACACACACACACACTCACACACACACACACACACACACACACACACACACACACACACACACAGCACACAGCAGACACACACACACACACACACACACACACAGCACACAGCGCACAGCAGACACACACACACACACACACACACACACACTACACACACACACACAGCACACAGCACACAGCACACACACACACACACACACACACTATACACACACTACACACACACACACACACACACACACACATGCTATACACAGCACACACACACACACACAGAAACCACACAACACACACACTCACACATACACACACCACACAGCACACGCACACTCACACACAGCACACACACAGCACACACACTCACACACACACACACACACACACACACACACACACACACACTCACACACACACACACACACTCACACACACACACACACACACACACACACACTCACACACACACACACTCACACACACACACACACACACACACACACACACTCACACACACACACACACACACACACACACAGCACAGCTCAGTTTGTGTATGCGGAGCAGGCCGTGTGTACATTCTCCATTTACACTCAAGTATGAACTGCATTAGCTCTCTCTCTCACCCTCTCTCCTTCTCCCTCTCTCACTCCTCCCTCCCTCTCCCTCTCTATCTCACTCTTTCTCACTCCCCTCCTCCCTCCCTCTCTCTCACTCCTCTCTCTCTCTCTCACTCCTCCCTCCCTCTCCCTCTCTATCTCACTCTCTCTCACTCCCCTCCTCCCTCCCTCTCTCTCTCACTCCCCTCCTCTCTCACTCCTCTTTCTCTCTCACTCCCCTCCTCCCTCTCTCACTCCTCCCTCCCTCTCCCTCTCTATCTCACTCTCTCTCACTCCCCTCCTCTCTCACTCCCCTCCGCCCTCTCTCTCTCTCACTCCTCTCTCTCTCTCTCTCTCTCTCACTCCCCTCCTCTCTCTCTCTCTCTCTCTCTCTCTCACTCCCCTCCTCTCTCTCTCTCTGCAGCATATGGGTAAATATCAGATTAATTTCAGTTTATTGTTGTTATGCTCTCTAATACAGATTAATAATTACAGATCTGTAATATTCTAAAATAAAAGTATGGTAATAATGAACTCAAGGACAGGTTCTTCAGATCAGAGACATATTGCATTGTGATTATGGTGGCTGGACATTTTCCTCATAAGATTTACAGTTTTTCATTCTTTGAGAAACTTTATAATGTGGACAAATATTTGGAAATATATTCGTAATTCTTTAATATTTTATGCAGTTCATCTCGACCTCTCTTGCAGAATTATACATCATAAATTATGTTTATAAATGATAAAGGCCAGATTCTAACTGGAATATTTAACTGTGAATGTCATCTTCTGTGCTACACGGAAATGCTGTGACTGCCATGCCCAGGTGAATATAATTATATATTATATATTATATATTATATATTATATATTATATATATAATTCAGCACTGGAGCTAGGAGTTGCTTGAGGTTGCCTAACCGTTCTACAGTGACCCGTGTTTGAGGTACAACAGCACCAGATCATCTGCTTAAAAATACCAGGAGCTGCTAATTGTTCCAAGAAAGCTGACGTTGTATTTTGAACAACGCTAGACTCCACAATGTTCAGAATCTTAAAGTATGACTTGAACTCTCTCCTTGTATTGTTCATTTTGTTCAGCAAACCTGTTTTCTGTGTACTTTAATTGAGATGTGTCATTTACTCAAAGTATACTTTTCCCACTTTGAAAAATGCTACGGAAGAGACCTTGCAGCCAAATGCAAGCAGAAACCTTCAATTTCACATTGTGTTTTTAAGGGACGTTATAAGTCTTGTGTTGGGGTTTACTGGAGTCAGACTGTGGGGGATCTGGGCCTGTTATTCCAGATGTCAAGGAGGCAGCTATGACTCACTTACCAGGGTTAATAACGTAAACATAACGCTCTGCAGCTCCGTAGTGCTGAACATCAAAATCTCATTTCTAATGCTGTCAGAAACACACATTTTGTTTTTTCACTACAAATGGGAGTTGTCAGTTTTCAGTCCATGAGATTGGGTTATCTAGTGGATTTTGATCATTTTTAATTGAAGATTCAAGAATATGTCTCCCTTTCTCTATCTCTCTCTCACTCTCTCTCCCAGTCCCACAGATTCATCTTTGATGTGTCTGTCACACTGTGAGAAAGGATGTATGATTAATGGTCGAATGATTAATTTTATGTTGATTCTGAAATCGACAGAGGTGAAGGATCAGGGGCCTGAGCTGATGGTGGTGTTTTAGCCATTTTAGAAATGAGGTTTGCTGCCCAGGAATGTCAGGACTCTGTAAAAGAACAGGCAGGCTTGGAGTGCTGGTGTGACAGATCCAGACATTTCTGTGTGGAGAATGAGGAGGGGGCAAGGATGGCATTGTAAACAATGTTTACAGAAAACTATTTCTTTGTCCTCCTGGGTGTATTTGTTTTTCGTGTGTTCTTTTATTGGTTCTTAAATCCAACATTTGAAACCATGTGCTGACTGATTTAACAGCCTGACTTAATCTGTAAGCATCAGGCTGTGAACAATATAAAGCAGAGGGGATTAAAAGTCTCTCCCTCTCTCCTTCTCCCTCTCTCTCTCCCTCTACCTCCGTCTCTCCCTCTCTCCCTCTCTCTCCCCCTCTCCCTCCCTCTCTCTCTCCCTCTCTCCCTCTCTCTCTACAGGAAGATGATTGAGATAAAGATCATCGATGATGAGGAATATGAGAAGAATAAAACCTTCACCATTCACCTGGGTGAACCCATCCTGCTGGAGATTGGACAGAGGCACGGTGAGGGGGGGGGCGGGGGCTGCGTTAGAGACAACCCAGATGTACATCTATAGTATGTACTGTATGTTAATCAAAGACTTCATAAAGTGCACATCTACATTTAAGAGGACATACAGGACATGCAATTTACCTTTCAGCCACACTGGCTGGTGCAGCCTAAGACTCACAGGGCAATTTTACTGTTTAACCAACAATTAGAATAGAACTGAGCCTCGATACCAAGTAATGAGTGGTGACGAGACAAACTTAATCGCTGCAGATAATATGTACCGGCATTTGGCTGGTGTTCATTTCAAACCCTGAATTCATGATAATAGCAATAATAGCAATCTGTTATTTAGCTGACGCTTTTATCCAAAGTGACCCACAGTTGATTAGACTCAGCTGGGGGCAATTGTCACGGCGGAGGGACAGAGGAACCAGAAGCAGACACAGGGGTGTGGAAAATGGCAGGTTTACTAGCCGATGAAGGGGCAGCTAGAGCGTAATCACAAACAGGCCAAGTTCAAAAACCAGGGGGTCAATCCACAGGAAAAAGTACAAAAGCAGATCCAACAGAAGAGTCCATAAATCAGGCAGGGGTCAAGCAGAGGAAATCCGACAATAAACAGGGCAAGGGCTTGGGAAAACAAGGCTCGAGAAAACAAGGCTTGGGAAAACAAGGCTCAGGAATAAGGAGGCTAGAACAGGAGGAAGGAATAAACAGGAGAAGACGAACTAGCAAGGTACAACTGAAAAGGACCGGTATAAATACACAGGGGAATGAGACAAACTAGGGGGGCATGGGAGTGAGGGCGGTCTAACAAATAAACATCAGGTGAGGCACATGAAAGGGTAATGGGACAATAACGAGGGGGAAACGAAAACGCGGACTGGATTCACAAAGACACACATGTAATACAAACGGCTCCGGACTAGGGAGTACACAATTGCAGAGAATCAAGAGATGCAGAGATACGGAGAGACAGGTGCGAATACTTCGCTGAAACTAAGCAAGTCATCAGTGATAGACTAGGGAGGTGGAGTTACAGAACAGAATTGAAACTGGAGATACGTTAGTAAGTTAGTTAAGTGATTTAAATTACAAATACCTAAAACAAGTGAATGTTAGTTTGTTAGTTTGACAAACATATTAGTGTGTTAGTATAATTAGTACTGTACAACTTTTATGTTAGTTGGGATTAGTATATTAGTGCTATGTACAAACATGAAATGGAGAGAAAGCAGGAAGTAAGGAATGCAAGATTGGAAGGAAGGTTGAACCCCGGAACTACCGTAAACACCCGAATAGTGGGGCACGCAGACAGGGGAGTGACTGGGCTAGTAAACATTCAGACTCAGACATCACAGGGGAGTGACTGGGCTAGTAAACATTAAGACTCAGACATCACAGGGGAAGACGAGTGCAAAGACTAATGAATATCAAAACAGAACACCAGACATGAATATGAACAATAATAACGATAATAAACAATGATAAACTAACAGACAGAAAACAGGAACATAACAGCAATCCCCCTGGAGGAACATGGGGTTGCTGTGCGGATCTTATTGCGGTCCAGGCTGCCCCCATGATGAAGCGCTGTGGCGTACGGATGATGATCTGTGTGTACCTTGCTGCTGGTGTTGATGGCGCGAGGTGCTGGGGTGCGATCTCGTTAGAATAGAGGGTTATGGGTAGTTTAACGATGTTCTGTCTGTGGGGTATGTCTGCTGCTCAGCCATTTTACAGCACGCTACTGCCTACTGCCAGCACTCTCACTGCCTTCAGCAAGACTTCCTCATCTGCTTTCTCTCTCTCTCCCTCTCCCTCTCTTTCCCTTTCTCTTTCCCCCCTCTCTCTCTCCCTCTCCCTCTCTTTCCCTTTCTCTCTCTCCCCCCCTCTCTCTCCCTCTCCCTCTCTTTCCCTTTCTCTTTCTTTCCCCCCCCTCTCTCTGTCTCCTTCTCCCTCTCTTTCCCTTTCTCTCTCTTCCCCCCCCCTCTCTCTCTCTCTCTTTCTCTAAGTATTGTATTATTGGTTTATCCTTGTATTACTGGAGGTCTGCTTTGTGATTGGTTTATAGTGATTAATTGGTTTTATTGTGCGTTTTATTTGTTCATCCTTTTGGTGTTTTAAAGCTATTCTAGGAACATTGTTATGGTTTGAGGGAGATGGTATATTTATGATATATATTATCTCTCTCTCTCTCTCCATGTAATCTATTTCTCTTTCTCTCTCTCTCTCCATTTTGTTTTCTCTCTCAAATTCAAAATAAAAGTGCTTTATTTGCATGACAAAAGTAGCATTTGTCTTGCCAAATCATGGCAAGGAACATGTTGAAACATCAGATTACAAACAACGAATAATAACATAAATAATATGATTCCGTACAATAGCATACATAATAGGCTATGTGGCTATGTTTCTCTCTCTCTCCCCCTCCCTCTCCCCGCCCTCTCCCCCTCTCTCCCCCTCTCTCTCCTTCTTCCCACCCTCTCCCCCTCTCTCCCTCTCCCCCTCCCCCTCCCCACCCTCTCCCCCTCTCTCTCCTTCGTTCCGCCCTCTCCCCCTCTCTCTCCCCCTCCCTCTTCCCACCCTCTCCCCCTCTCTCTCTCCCTCTCTCTCTCTCTCTCCCCCTCCCTCTTCCCACCCTCTCCCCCTCTCTCTCTCCCTCTCTCTCTCTCTCTCCCCCTCCCTCTCCCCACCCTCCCCCCCTCTCTCTCCCCCTCCCTCTCCTTCTTTCCAACCCTTGCAGTCCCACTCCATCTCAATGAGGTGAAACGATAAAGATCATTAATTGCCGTTGTCATTATTAGTAGTAGTGGCAGCATAATTATGCACATCATTTATGTGGCATAAATGATGTGCATAAATGGGGGCGCGGGGGTGGGGGGCGTGGGGAAGGGGGGGTGGTTTATATTTCATGTGGCTGTCCGTGGCGACTCATTTGCATATGCCCCGCCCCCCTCCTCAGGGGACACCAATGAGAACAAGCCGCCGGTGGGGCTGGAGGAGGAGGAGGTGGCTAAGATGGGCTGCCCCAGCCTGGGGGAACACACTCACCTGGAGGTGGTGATCGAGGAGTCCTACGAGTTCAAGGTAAAGGGCACCCCCCCGGGGTGCAGCGGTGTGGGGACCGGACAGAAGGGCCCTGCCTCTCCCTGTGTTAGCATTAGCATTACCTGCCCTGCCTCTCTCTCCCTGTGTTAGCATTAGCATTACCTGCCCTGCCTCTCTCTCCCTGTGTTAGCATTAGCATTACCTGCCCTGCCTCTCTCTCCCTGTGTTAGCATTAGCATTACCTGCCCTGCCTCTCTCTCCCTGTGTTAGCATTAGCATTACCTGCCCTGCCTCTCTCCCTGTGTTAGCATTAGCATTACCTGCCCTGCCTCTCTCCCTGTGTTAGCATTAGCATTACATGCCCTGCCTCTCTCCCTGTGTTAGCATTAGCATTACATGCCCTGCCTCTCTCCCTGCATTAGCATTAGCATTACATGCCCTGCCTCTCTCCCTGCATTAGCATTAGCATTACATGCCCTGCCTCTCTCCCTGCATTAGCATTAGCATTACCTTCCCTGCCTCTCTCCCTGCATTAGCATTAGCATTACATGCCCTGCCTCTCTCCCTGCATTAGCATTAGCATTACATGCCCTGCCTCTCTCCCTGCATTAGCATTAGCATTCCCTGCTCGTTCAGAAGGGGGGGGGGCAGCTGCAGGTTGGGCTGGGGCTTGGACCTGCTCCCCCCCCATCCCAGAGAGAGGGGGCGTCTGCTTTATATTCCACACCATCATCCTGCCCGCAAGCAGCTGCTCTGTGAATGCTGCTGTGTTTAGCCATCCAAGCACCAGTGTGTGGTGTGTGTGGTAATTCTAACAGTGTGTGTGTGTGTGTGTGGTAATTCTAACAGTGTGTGTGTGTGTTTGTACAGAACACGGTGGATAAGCTGATAAAGAAGACGAACCTGGCTCTGGTGGTTGGGAGCAGCAGCTGGCGAGAGCAGTTTGTGAGTGCAGTCACAGTCAGCGCAGGTAAGACTGAGTGAGTGCAGTCACAGTCCTGTAGTACTATATATATATATATATACAGTCCTGTAACACTATATATACACAGTCCTGTAGTACTATATATACATACAGTCCTGTAGTACTATATATACATACAGTCCTGTGGTACTATATATATATACAGTCCTGTGGTACTATATATATATATACAGTCCTGTAGTACTATATATATATACAGTCCTGTAGTACTATATATATACACAGTCCTGTAGTACTATATATATATATATAGTCCTGTAGTACTATATATACACAGTCCTGTAGTACTATATATATATACAGTCCTGTAGTACTATATATATATACAGTCCTGTAGTACTATATATATATACAGTCCTGTAGTACAATATACATAAACAGTCCTGTAGTACTATATATATATATACAGTCCTGTGCAGAACATTCTGTACAGATACGATTCTTTCAAAAATAATGCAAAGAAAGATCCTAAATAAACGTACAATACATTTTACATAACATTTCAGTCATTTGGCAGAATAGTTCAAAACTGAATCAAATCAATATTTTTTGTGACCACCCTTCAGTGTTAAAACTGCATCTCTTCTCTGCAGTTCTATAAGACAATCAGCAGGGAGGTTGTTCCAAGCATGTTGGAGAACTTGCCACAGTTTTTCTGCAGACTTTGGTTGGCTCCTTGCTTCCGATCACAGCCTGCTTTGATCAAGTTTTTATGTAAAAAGTAGTCAATTGCTTACAGTAATATGTTACTTTAAAAAAATTAAATGCAAAAATGTCTATAAAATTAAATATTTTGGAAAATGAATATATGGAAATCTCAAATGTGTTCTTGTATACTAACACACACAAACAAATAAATGTATATATAATAAATATATGTAATAAAGTCTAGAGTGACTAAGACTTCTGCACAGTACTGTACCTGTACCGCAGTGTTTCTCAGTCACAGTGTCTCTCTCTCAGTCACAGTGTCTCAGTCACAGTGTCTCTCTCTCAGTCACAGTATCTCTCTCTCAGTCACAGTGTCTCAGTCACAGTGTCCCTCTCTCAGTCACAGTGTCCCTCTCTCAGTCACAGTGTCTCTCTCTCAGTCACAGTGTCTCAGTCACAGTGTGCCTCTCTCAGTCACAGTGTCCCTCTCTCAGTCACAGTGTCTCAGTCACAGTGTCTCTCTCTCAGTCACAGTGTCTCAGTCACAGTGTCTCTCTCTCAGTCACAGTGTCTCTCTCTCAGTCACAGTGTCTCTCTCAGTCACAGTGTCTCAGTCACAGTGTCCCTCTCTCAGTCACAGTGTCTCTCTCTCAGTCAGAGTGTCTCAGTCACAGTGTCCCTCTCTCAGTCACAGTGTCTCTCTCTCAGTCACAGTGTCTCTCTCAGTCACAGTGTCTCAGTCACAGTGTCTCTCTCTCAGTCACAGTGTCTCTCTCTCAGTCACAGTGTCTCTCTCTCAGTCACAGTGTCTCTCTTTCAGTCACAGTGTCTCTCTCTCAGTCACAGTGTCTCTCTCTCAGTCACAGTGTCTCTCTCTCAGTCACAGTGTCTCTCTCTCAGTCACAGTGTCTCTCTTTCAGTCACAGTGTCTCTCTCTCAGTCACAGTGTCTCTCTCTCAGTCACAGTGTCTCTCTTTCAGTCACAGTGTCTCTCTCTCAGTCACAGTGTCTCTCTCTCAGTCACAGTGTCTCAGTCACAGTGTCCCTCTCTTAGTAACAGTGTCCCTCTCTCAGTCACAGTGTCTCTCTTTCAGTCACAGTATCTCTCTCTCAGTCACAGTGTCTCTCTCTCAGTCACAGTATCTCTCTCTCAGTCACAGTGTCTCAGTCACAGTGTCTCTCTCTCAGTCACAGTGTCTCAGTCACAGTGTCTCTCTCTCAGTCACAGTGTCTCAGTCACAGTGTCTCTCTCTCAGTCACAGTGTTTCTCTCAGTCACAGTGTCTCTCTCCCAGTCACAGTGTCTCTCTCTTAGTCACAGTGTCTCAGTCTCAGTCACAGTGTTTCTCTCAGTCACAGTGTCTCTCTCTTAGTCACAGTGTCTCTGTCAGTGTTTCTCTCAGTCACAGTGTCTCTCTCTCAGTCACAGTGTCTCACTTTCAGTCACAGTGTCTCTCTCTTAGTCACAGTGTAACACACACAAACAAATAAATGTATATATAATAAATATATATAATAAAGTCTAGAGTGACTAAGACTTCTGCAAAGTACTGTACCTGTACCGCAGTGTTTCTCAGTCACAGTGTCTCTCTCTCAGTCACAGTGTCTCAGTCACAGTGTGCCTCTCTCAGTCACAGTGTCCCTCTCTCAGTCACAGTGTCTCTCTCTCAGTCACAGTGTCTCTCTTTCAGTCACAGTATCTCTCTCTCAGTCACAGTGTCTCAGTCACAGTGTCTCTCTCAGTCACAATGTCTCTCTCAGTCACAGTGTCTCTCTCTCAGTCACAGTGTCCCTCTCTCAGTCACAGTGTCTCTCTCTCAGTCACAGTGTCCCTCTCTCAGTCACAGTGTCTCTCTCTCAGTCACAGTGTCTCAGTCACAGTGTCTCTCTCTCAGTCACAGTGTCTCAGTCACAGTGTTTCTCTCAGTCACAGTGTCTCAGTCACAGTGTCTCTCTCTCAGTCACAGTGTCTCAGTCACAGTGTCTCTCTCTCAGTCACAGTGTCTCAGTCACAGTGTCTCTCTCTTAGTCACAGTGTCTCTCTCTCAGTCACAGTGTCTCTCTCTTAGTCACAGTGTCTCAGTCTCAGTCACAGTGTTTCTCTCAGTCACAGTGTCTCTCTCTTAGTCACAGTGTCTCTGTCAGTGTTTCTCTCAGTCACAGTGTCTCTCTTTCAGTCCCAGTGTCTCTCTCTTAGTCACAGTGTCTCAGTCACAGTGTCTCTCTCTTAGTCACAGTGTCTCTCTCTTAGTCACAGTGTCTCAGTCTCAGTCACAGTGTTTCTCTCAGTCACAGTGTCTCTCTCTTAGTCACAGTGTCTCAGTCACAGTGTTTCTCTCAGTCACAGTGTCTCTCTTTCAGTCACAGTGTCTCTCTCCCAGTCACAGTGTCTCAGTCACAGTGTTTCTCTCTCAGTCACAGTATCTCAGTCACAGTGTCTCAGTCACAGTGTTTCTCTCTCAGTCACAGTGTCTCTCTTTCAGTCACAGTGTCTCTCTTTCAGTCACAGTGTCTCTCTCCCAGTCACAGTGTTTCAGTCACAGTGTTTCTCTCTCAGTCACAGTATCTCAGTCACAGTGTCTCAGTCACAGTGTTTCTCTCTCAGTCACAGTGTCTCAGTCACAATGTCTCTCTCAGTCACAGTGTCTCTCTCTCAGTCACAGTGTCCCTCTCTCAGTCACAGTGTCTCAGTCACAGTGTCTCTCTCTCAGTCACAGTGTCTCAGTCACAGTGTCTCTCTCTCAGTCACAATGTCTCTCTCAGTCACAGTGTCTTTCTCTCAGTCACAGTGTCCCTCTCTCAGTCACAGTGTCTCTCTCTCAGTCACAGTGTCTCAGTCACAGTGTCTCTCTCTCAGTCACAGTGTCTCAGTCACAGTCACAGTGTCTCTCTCTCAGTCACAGTGTCTCTCTCAGTCACAGTGTCTCAGTCACAGTGTCTCTCTCGGTCACAGTGTCTCAGTCACAGTGTTTCTCTCTCAGTCACAGTGTCTCAGTCACACTGTCTCTCTCTCAGTCACAGTGTCTCAGTCACAGTGTTTCTCTCTCAGTCACAGTGTCTCAGTCACAGTGTCTCTCTCTTAGTCACAGTGTTTCTCTCTCAGTCACAGTGTCTCAGTCACAGTGTATCTCTCAGTCACAGTGTCTCAGTCACAGTGTTTCTCTCTCAGTCACAGTGTCTCAGTCACAGTGTCTCTCTCTCAGTCACAGTGTCTCAGTCACAGTGTCTCTCTCTTAGTCACAGTGTCTCTCTCTTAGTCACAGTGTCTCAGTCTCAGTCACAGTGTTTCTCTCAGTCACAGTGTCTCTCTCTTAGTCACAGTGTCTCAGTCACAGTGTTTCTCTCAGTCACAGTGTTTCTCTCTCAGTCACAGTGTCTCTCTCTCAGTCACAGTGTCTCAGTCACAGTGTCCCTCTCTCAGTCACAGTGTTTCTCTCTCAGTCACAGTGTCTCTCTCTTAGTCACAGTGTCCCTCTCTCAGTCACAGTGTTTCTCTCTCAGTCACAGTGTCTCTCTCTTAGTCACAGTGTCTCAGTCTCAGTCACAGTGTTTCTCTCAGTCACAGTGTCTCTCTCTCAGTCACAGTGTTCCTCTCAGTCACAGTGTTCACTGCTTTTGTCTCCATCAGTGTGCTTTTGTTTCTGAACCTTGTACAAACTCTGTTCCACATTCTTCATCCTGCCATTTGAGCCCAGTGTATTTCGGAGCAGAGATACTCAATTGACACAGAAAGAGCAGGTTGTCGAAGTTTGGTTGAACACAAGCCTTAGTTCTAGAGCATGTGCATAATCACCCCCGTCCCCCGTCCCAGGTGACGATGACGAGGAGGAGAGCGGCGAAGAGCGGCTGCCCTCCTGCTTCGACTACATCATGCACTTCCTGACGGTGTTCTGGAAGGTTCTGTTCGCCTTCGTGCCGCCCACGGAGTACTGGAACGGCTGGGCCTGCTTCATGGTGTCCATCTCGCTGATCGGCGTGCTGACGGCCGTCACCGGAGACCTGGCCTCCCACTTCGGCTGCACCATCGGCCTGAAGGACTCCGTCACGGCCGTGGTGTTCGTGGCCCTGGGGACGTCTGTCCCAGGTCTGCCTCCCTCTCTCCCTCTCTTTCTCTCTCTCCCTCTGCCTCCCTCTCTTTCTCTCTCTCCCTCTGCCTCCCTCTCTCCCTCTGCCTCCCTCTCTCCCTCTCTTTCTCTCTCTCCCTCTGCCTCCCTCTCTCCCGCTGCCTCTCTCTCTCTCTCTCTCTCTTTCTCTCTTTAAGAAGGGTGCAGAATAAAAATATAATAATGACATTAATTACAGATTAACCGCGTGGTCTGCTGCCCACACCCTGAGGCGATGCTGCCTTTATTCTCATTTTCAATTTGCAGCTTCAAGGTGCTTTACTGGCATGAGATTACACAGGTCCCTCTCTCTCTCTCCCTCTCCCCCCCTCTCTCTCTCTCTCTCTCACTCCCACCCTCTCTCTCTCTCTCACTCCCCCCCTCTCTCCCCCTCTCTTCTCTCTCTTTCTTTTATTCCTCTTCAGTTGACTCTTTCTCTCAGGCTGCTGTGAAGCTGTTTCCTGTAGCTGTCTTTTCTAATAACCTGCTCCCCCACTTTTTTCCTCTTCTTTTCCTTTTTTCTCTTCTTTTCCTCCTTTCTTTCCTCCTCTCTTCTTCTGTGTGCCACCCTTTATTCTTCTCTATCTCCTTCCACCCCTTCTTTTCTCTCTCCTTCCCACCCCCTTCTCTCCATCCCACCCCCCACCCCCCCTCTCTCTGTCCATCCCACCCCCCACCCCTCCTCTCTCTCTCCATCCCACCCCCCCTCTCTCCCTCCATCCCACCCCCCCTCTCTCTCTCCATCCCACCCCCCCTCTCTCTCCATCCCACCCCCCCCTCTCTCTCTCCATCCCACCCCCCCTCTCTCTCCATCCCACCCCCCCCTCTCTCTCCATCCCATCCCACCCCCCCTCTCTCTGTTCATCCCACCCCCCACCCCTCCTCTCTCTCTCCATCCCACCCCCCCTCTCTCCCTCCATCCCATCCCACCCCCCCCCTTCTCTCCACCCCCCCACCCCCCCTCTCTCCACCCCCCCACCCCCCTCTCTCTGTCCATCCCACCCCCCCTCTCTCTCTCCATCCCACCCCTCTCTCTCTCCCTCCATCCCACCCCCCACCCCTCTCTCTCTCCCTCCATCCCACCCCCCACCCCTCCTCTCTCTCTCCATCCCACCCCCCCTCTCTCCCTCCATCCCATCCCACCCCCCCTCTCTCTGTCCATCCCACCCCCCCCTCTCTCTCCATCCCACCCCTCTCTCTCTCCCTCCATCCCACCCCCCTCTCTCAGACACCTTTGCCAGTAAGGTGGCAGCGATCCAGGACCAGTATGCGGATGCATCGATCGGGAACGTGACGGGCAGTAACGCGGTGAACGTGTTCCTGGGCATCGGCGTGGCGTGGACCATCGCGGCCGTGTACTGGCGCAGCCAGGGGAAGGTGTTCCGGGTGGACCCGGGCTCGCTGGCCTTCTCGGTGACGCTGTTCACGGGGCTGGCGGTGCTGAGCGTGCTGGTGCTGCTGTACCGGCGCCGGGCCTCTGTTGCGGGCGGGGAGCTGGGCGGCCCGCGGCCCTGCAAGCTCCTCACCTCGCTGGGCTTCGTCTCGCTGTGGCTGCTGTACATCCTGCTGGCCGCCCTGGAGGCCTACTGCCACGTGCCTGGGTTCTGAGCCACGCCCAACGCCCACGCCCAACACCCAACGCCCACGCCCAACGCCCAACACCCAACACCCGCCCAACACCCAACAACCACGCCCAACGCCCGGCACAACACCCAACGCCCACGCCCAATGCCCGCCCAACACCCAACGCCCACGCCCAATGCCCGCCCAACATCCAACAGCCATGCCCAACGCCCGCCCAACACCCAACGCCCGCCCAACACCCAACACCACGCCCAACGCCCGCCCAACACCCAACAGCCACGCTCAACAGCCACGCCCAACACCCAACAGCCACGCCCAACGCCCACCCAACAGCCACGCCCAACACCCAACACCCAACGCCATGCCCAATGCCACAGCCAACACCACACCCAGTGCCCAACGCCACGCCTAACATCGCGCCCAACACCCAGTGCCACGCCCAAAGCCACGCCCAACAGCCATGGCCATTAAACCCTGTCCATGAGCCCCGCCCTTTATCCCCGCCTGTTTGCCCCACCTGTTAGCTCAGCCCAAAATCCCCAGCCAACACTGCAATAAACAAAAAAAAACGAATTAACTATAATAAGTATTTTAGTCCTATATTGAGACTTAAAATCATATAAAGCGATAAAATTTGATTAAATTTCACTTGTCAAGAAAACAAGCTAATATTTTCTACTTGAGAGGAAAAAGCAAGATCTCAAGTCTTACTACAAGAGGAAAACACTTGTTTGACACAGTTTTTGCTTTGAATGTCCTACCAATAATTCCTGCCTGCAAGCCCCGCCCACAGCAGCTCCCACCCATAAGCCCCGCCCATTAGACCCAACCCTTATCTCATGCTCACCCTCCACTCCCTGCCCTCAACTGCCCGATCCTGCCCCCTCTCACCCCCTCTTACCCCCTCCTGCTCCCAGACTCCACCCCCTCGGGTGGTTATATCATGAAGCCCCACACCCTCTTTTTCCATTGGACAGCCACACCCAGTTAAGTCTACAGGAAGTTGGGGAGGGGCATGACACAGGAAGTCGGGGCTGGGGTATGATCTCTTAATTGCCCTGCCCTGCTGAAGCAGTGCCACTGCCCCCCCCAGCCATGTTTATAGAGCCATGTTTTTCAGAGCCCCTCCCAACCCAAAAACAGACCCTTATATAGCCATGTTTTTCAGCGTCATGTGATCATTGTGTTGTTGTGGTATTTAACAAATACAAATGAAACGATCATGAAGTGATCACCAAAAAAAAAAAAAAAAAAAAAAAAAAAAAACTGATACGCAATGAACCTGAAAAACAGATGGAGGGAGAGAGGAATAAAGGGATGGGTCTTCAGTGTGTTACCTGAGCAGAGCGTTTTCAGGCCCCATGTACCTGCCGACCTGCGTCACACCTGAACCCTCGGGCCTTCTGAGGAAACTCGTAGAACTGAAATGTATCTTCTGATGATGATGATGATGATGATGATGATTATGGTGATGGTGATGAAAACGATGACAATGGCAGTATTGATTATCTGTATATTATCTTCTTTATATAATACATGTTAATGCCAATATCTGCATATGTACGAGTGTGCCTATGTGTGCGTGCATGTGCGCGTGTGTGTGTGTGTGTGTGTGTGTGTGTGCGTGCTTGTGAGTGTGCCTGTCTTTATAACATAACATAACATCACATAATGGCGAGAACAGGCCATTCAGCCCAGCAGTGCTCACCATTTCCTGCCCCTAAGTGTACCTACTGCTGAGTTTGCCTAAAAGCTAAATAGTATCCAGCACCGTATCAAGCCTGTACTTTACGTTTAGTTATACTGAATTTCATTTGCCAGGTTTCAGCCCATTCTCTGGATTCTGTTTAAATCTTCCTGGAGAACTTAAGTGGATTTCAAACTGTTAGCTAAACCTAGTTTTGTATCATCTGCAAATTTAACTGAGGTACTCTCAATGCCTCTGGCCCCAGCACTGCACCCTGTGGGACTCCCACAACACCCTGCTCAGATAACGTCCCTCCTATTACTACTCTTTGTGTTCTAATACATTACATGACAGTCATTTAGCAGACACGTTTCTCCAGTGTGACGTACGATGAAGTGTAAATCAGAACCAGGGATAGACCCTAGAGGAAAGTGCAGTTCTAAACCCACTCTGAAATGGCTCTTGCAATTCCTACCGTTCTACGGTGCTTTTTATGTGTGTGTGTGTTTGTGCGTGCCTGCCTGCATGCATGTGCGTATGTGTGTGTGTGCATGTGTGTGTGTGTGTGTGCATATGTACAGGGAGTGTGTACAGACAGTGTTCCTGTCATAATGTGAAAGCCCATTGGATGCCTGTGCTGTCTAGGCCACGCCCTCCAGGTCAGCAGCCAGGCCCTGCAACTTCCTGTCTGCAAACACCAGGAATGCTGGGAAAACAAAATGCTCTTCCAGCCCCAGTGCCCCTGGGTCAGACTGCACCAGAACCTTCCATGGTGGCTTCCAGAAACACAAACATTCCAAAAAAAAAGATTTATGTTTGAGCAGCACAAAGGTGACCGTCTGATTCCTCAAGCTTCCTGTCTGTCCCGAGCAGGAAACAGGAAGTACCAGCACTCTGACTGTGGGGCTTCCTGTCTGTCCCGAGCAGGAAACAGGAAGTACTACTACCCCGACTGTGTGGTTTCCTGTCCCGAGCAGGAAACGGGAAGTACCAGAACTCTGACTGTGGGGTTTCCTGTCAGAGCAGAAAACAGGAAGTACCAGCACTCTGACTGTGGGGTTTCACGGTTTCCTCATTTTCGAGAATCCAACTGCAAGGTGGAATTTGATAAAACAATCCAGGTCTCAAAGTGAGTCAAGGAAGTGAATGAAAATGTTTTTATTTTATTTTTCAAACACTTTATTTGACACTTCAGAGGTGTGGTCAGGCTCCTCAGGTAACAGTGCTCTCCCAGGTGTGAGCTGGAAGAGGCATTTCCAGATTTTTGTCTGTTGAAATAATCAAAAGTAGTTTTCCGTACTCAGCCGGTCGAATTCTGGGTGTGACTCAGTCGAAATAGTGCTAATTCAAGAAAATAAGATTTCGCACACCACAAATGCAGCACAAGGTTTGCTTCAAATAATTAAATGATTATATTTTATTTCCACGTAAAAACATTATGATGTTTTGACGTGTGTGAATCATAAAGGGCACTACGGCAGTGAGCGGGGAAACTGATTCTGCAGATCTTTTTCTTTTTCTTTTTGTTGTTGAAAAAAGCGATGGAGTGTTTGAACATCAGGTCCTTTATGAGTCTAGTCCTGCAGACTCAAAATCTATCTTTCGGAAACCTGTGTGTATGTTCACCCACTTTGTCACATTAAATGTAGTATCTGTTTCGGTTGAAAATACAATACTGAAGACGTTGCTGAAAATGACCTTTTGTGAGTGTTATTTTTTTCCACTTGAAGAGTGATGGGTTCATAAAGCAGGTAGTGTTCAGGTCAGTGTGTGATGGGTTCATAAAGCAGGTAGTGTTCAGCTCAGTGTGTAATGGGTTCATAAAGCAGGTAGTGTTCAGGTCAGTGTGTAATGGGTTCATAAAGCAGGTAGTGTTCAGGTCAGTGTGTAATGGGTTCATAAAGCAGGTAGTGTTCAGGTCAGTGTGTAATGGGTTCATAAAGCAGGTAGTGTTCAGGTCAGTGTGTAATGGGTTCATAAAGCAGGTAGTGTTCAGGTCAGTGTGTAATGGGTTCATAAAGCAGGTAGTGTTCCGCTCAGTGTGTAATGGGTTCATAAAGCAGGTAGTGTTCAGGTCAGTGTGTGATGGGTTCATAAAGCAGGTAGTGTTCAGGTCAGTGTGTGATGGGTTCATAAAGCAGGTAGTGTTCAGGTCAGTGTGTAATGGGTTCATAAAGCAGGTAGTGTTCAGGTCAGTGTGTAATGGGTCTCCATAAAGCAGGTAGTGTTCAGGTCAGTGTGTAATGGGTTCATAAAGCAGGTAGTGTTCAGGTCAGTGTGTGATGGGTTCATAAAGCAGGTAGTGTTCAGGTCAGTGTGTGATGGGCCCCCAGAAAGTGGTAGCAGAAATATTGACACAGTCACTGCAGCATCAGGAGGGCCCAGCAGGTCACTGCAGCCTGTCTGGCCTGCTTCAGCTGCCATACAGCAGTGCATGCAGTCTGCACA